>NW_016817195.1:45142-82226 GCF_001698545.2 Rhinopithecus bieti | reverse complement strand
AAAAAAAAAAAAAAAAATGAACATATACCGTAAGTACAGGTTATTTCACACAGTAACATGTAGCTGTATCATGTACCCACCCATGACCTCACTTAATACACATAACCACCCTCCTCAGTATGTACTGTCAATACACACACATTAAACACAGGGGAAGAATGCCCCGCCACTTTGCAGTAGTGATGAGACCTGAGAGAAACCCAGGTGCACACCTTTCATCTACTGCATCGGTGGCTTCATGGGCTCCTCTACACCTGGGTGGCTGTGCAATACCCTTCCCATGCCAACGGGATTATGGTGTATCATAATGTGCCAGACCCAGAGAACCCTGACACCCTGCGTCTCAGCAGGCGTGGTGCAGGGCTTCCTGTGCCCTTGGTGCAGGATGCGAAGGACTGAGTCACCCAGGCCCTGCGGGTGACTAAGCACGCTTGCGGAGGGAGCAGTGGCTGGGGCTGGGGAACAGGTCGGGTAGTGGTCCATGCAGCTGTGGGAAGACAGTCACAAAGGATGAAACAGAAAATAAAAACAAACAACATGAAAGCAAACACAGGCAGTAAAAAGGTAAGCAAAGCTCTAAAAAAAAAAATCCTAATCGCCCACAAGAGCTTTGAGATGGTATTGCCTGTATTGATGTTTAAACAAAAATTCTGAGATAAAATTATGCTCAGAGGCCGTTTACTGGAGCAGGAAAATGTATTCTTATTAAGAGCTTAAAAATATTTGACACACTCCTATGAATGAATATCTGACATTTTCATGTCAATCTCAAATGGCCAGAACAAGAGCAGCGAAAATGGAAGATGCAGAAATGCAGATTTCATTCATTACAATTAAGACCTTTCCCAGGCTGGGTGCTGTGGCCCATGCCTGTAATTGCAACACTTTGGGAGGCTGAGGGGGGTGGATCACCTGAGGTCCAGGAGTTTGAGACCAGCCTGGCCAACATGGTGAAACCCCGTCTCTACTAAAAATACAAAAGCGTGGTAGTGGGCATCTGTAATCCCAGCTACTCTGGAGGCTGAGGCAAAAGAATTGCTTGAATCCAGGGGAGGTGGAGGTTGCGGTGAGCCGAGATGGTGCCATTGCACTCCAGCCTGGACCAAAAAAGCGACACTCCATCTCAAAAAAAAAAAAAAAAGACCTTTCCCATGAACAGTAATGGCTTAAAAAACAAAAATTAAAAAGCAGACCAGGCGTGGTGACTCACATCTGTAATCCCAGCACTTTGGGAGGCCAAAGTAGGAGAGTCACTTGAGGTCAAAAGTTTGAGACCAGCCTGGGCAACACAATAAGATCCCATCTCTATGAAAAATTTAAAAAAATGAGCCAGGCCCAGTGGTGGCCTATGCCTGTACTCCCAGCTACTTGGGAGGCTGAGGCAGGAGTCTGCTTGAGCCCAGGAGTTCAAGGCTTCTGTGAGTTACGATGGTGTCACTACGCTCCAGCCTAAGAACTCTCAAAAATCAAAAAATTAAAATCAAAAAGTTCAAAAAGCACTTGGCTACCTTCAAGTGCAAGGAAAGATTAAATTCTCTGTTCCTGAGGGTTCCTTAGGAAAAGGGAGGATGATCCCTTTATGTAACATTTAAGAGAGAGAACTAGATCATATTTCCTCAATTTTTAATGCAAACATGCTCCCATGTGGACATGCCTGAAACTGGGATGTGTCTCAGGCATGCTGTTGTTACAGGAAAGGGGTCCCGGTCCAGACCCCAAGAGAGGGTTCTTGGATCTCATGCAAGAAAGAATTCAGGGTGAGTCTGTAGGGTAAAGTGAAAGCAAGTTTATTAAGAAAGTAAAGGAATAGGCCGGGTGCGGTGGCTCATGCCTATAATCCCAGTACTTTAGGAGGCCGAGGTGGGCAGATCACCTGAGGTCCAGAGTTCAAGACCAGCCTGACCAACATGGAGAAACCCTGTCTCTAGTGGCGCATGCCTGTAATCCCAGCTACTTGGGAGGCTGAGGCAGGAGAATGGCTTGAACCTGGGAGGCAGAGGTTACTGTGAGCCAAGATCATGCCACTGCACTCCAGCCTGGGCAATGAGAGTGAAACTCTGTCTTTTAAAAAAAAAAAAAAAAAAAAAAGAAAGTAAAGGAATAAAAGAATGGCTACTCCACAGACAGAGCCGCCCCAGGGCTGCCGGTTGCCCATTTTTATGTTTATTTCTTAATGATATGCTAAACAAGGGGTGCGTTATTCATGCCTCCCCTTTTTAGAGGATACAGGGTAACTTCCTGAGGCTGCCATGGCATTTGTGAACTGTCATGGTGCTGATGGGCGTGTCACAGTGAGGAGGATCAGAGGTCACTCTCGTGGCCATCTTAGTTTTGGTCAGTTTTGGCCGGCTTCTTTACTGCAACCTGTTTTATCAGCAAGGTCTTTATGACCTGTATTTTGTGCTGACCTCCTATCTCATCCTGTGACTTAGAATGACTGTGTCTGGGAATGCAGCCTAGTAGGTTTCAGCCTCACTTTACCCAGCTCCTATTCGAGATGGAGTTGCTCTGGTTCAAACGCCTCTGACGCTATCACCCATGCAGCCACCATGCTGCAACCAGTGCGCAGATATGAGTGAATTTCTTTTTTTTTTTTTTTTTTTGAGACGGAGTCTTGCTCAGTCGCCCAGGCTGGAATACAGTGGCATGATCTCGGCTAACTGTAAGCTCCACCTCCCGGGTTCACGCCATTCTCTTGCCTCAGCCTCCGGAGTACCTGGGACTACAGGCGCCCGCCACTACGCCTGGCTAGTTTTTTTGTATTTTTAGGAGAGATGGAGTTTCACCATGTTAGCCAGGATGGTCTCCATCTCCTGACCTCGTGATCTGCCCGCCTCGGCCTCCCAAAGTGCTGGGATTACAGGCGTGAGTGAATTTCATCATACTTTTTGTACTATCTTTGCAAATTATGGACACTACTGCCACTCCTCACATCAAGTCCAGCTGTCCTTTAAGTGGAGGTGAAATATCACACTACAGATTTACCACTGAAACAGAAAGTTATTTTATCTGCAAAAAGGCCTGGAAACAGAAAGGCAGGGTGCCTATTTGTGGTGGATGAATGACCTCCATTTCATACTTTCTGCAGAGCCACGAGCAAGAGCTAAGTGATAAGAAATCATTGTGCTCTGCTGTAATCAGTGGTGCCTTTGCCTCCATAGTGACAGAAAACAAGGATGCATTTTATACTCATGAAATTTAGATTCTGTGAAATATGGCAATAGATAATGTTTGGACTGAGTGAATAGTCTATAATTCCAGAAAGTTCCATCTCAATGTTAAAATCTACTGTTTAATTAACCTTTCTGTTTAAACCTTGTCACGTGGTGGATCCTCACACCTAGACTCCCTGCCCAATTGTGGCAGGTAACAAAGGCCTGTGGGGGAAAGCCCCATTTGGAGATGGGGATATTTGTATATGAAGCACCAGCCTCCAGACCAAGAAGTATTTGTGAATGAGCCCGTGATATTGTGCTTGGCTGTTCCAGAGGGCCCTGAACCTGAGGGGGACTATGTCTAGAGGGGGTGAGCTGAGGGAGGTAGACAGGGTGAAGGAACATGTCAGCATAGAAAGATTGATACACATTAAAGACACCACCCCAATACTGATCTACTGGCAATGCCTGGGTATCCTACAACTACACAAATCAAAGATGATCAGAAGAGAAAAGCATGCCAAAAATAAAATAAATTAAATCAACTAAAACAGACCTGTGGCAATAGGATTAAAGATGGCACACACGGTTTTATCCTTCGCACAGTTGAGCGCACACACACACCACGAGCAATGTCTACAATGTACCATAATGAGCAACTCCACGTTACTGAGCACCTATACATAGTCTGGACCCCGAGGTGTGCAGCAGGAAGCAAAGGCTGAGACAGGCCCTGCAGAGCTGCACGTGCTCAGGTCTTCTATATTCACTAAACATGTTATTCACAAACTAGCATTAGGGCAGAGAGACCAAAGTCAAAAGTTTAGTAAGGCTGAAGAGAAATAAGATGCATAAAAGAAGATAGAAAAAGATACAGGAAGAAAAAAAAAAGAGAAAAAGATATAGGAAGAATAACATGGGACCCAAAATTCAAGGCCAGAAATATGTCACATTATCATCAGAACTTTTTAAAAGAAATATTTTGTCTTTGCTTTTTTTCTTTGAAACAGGTCATACAGGCTGGAGTGCACTGGTGCAATCTCGGCTCACTGCAGCCTTGACCTCCCAGGCTCAGATGATCCTCCCACCTCAGCCTCCCAAGTAGCTGGGGCTACAGGTGCACACCACCATCCCCGGCTACTTTTTGTTTTTTGCTTTTTGGGTTTTTTTTTTTTTTTTTTTTTTGAGACACAGTCTCACTCTCACCTAGGAGGGACTCCAGTGGTGCGATCTCAGCTCACTGCAACCTACACCTCCTAAGTTCAAAACAACTTTTGTGTCTCAGCCTCCCAAATAGCTGGGGTTACAGGTGCACACTACCACGCCCAACAAATTTTTGTATTTTTGGTAGAGATGGGGTTTCACCATGTTGGCCAGGCTGGTCTCAAACTCCTGGCCTCAAATGATCCGCCCACCTCGGCCTCCCAACGTGCTGGGATTACAGGTGTGAGCCACCACTCCCAGCCAATTTCTATTTATTTGTTTTTTTTAATAGAGATGGGTTTCGCCATGTAGCCTAGCCCAGGCTGGGCTATAACTTCTGGACTCAAGTCATCTGCCTGGCTCCCAAAGTGCTAGGACTACAGGTGTGAGCCATCGTGCCTGGTCAAGTCTGAAATAAAGAAAGGGAATGAAGAAACGAAGAAAAGGAGGGAGAGAGGGAGAGAGGGAGGGAGGAAGGTAGAGAGAAATGGCAGGCAGCACCTGGATTACATAAATATAAATCCCCAGGAGGAAATGTGCTAGATTCATTAAATTCATTCATCATATTATGACACCTCTGGAAACAAAAGGCTCCAGCTTCCATAATGTCTGCACAGAGCTCTCACGGCATGGTGTGGTCATGAGCTGTCTAGGATGCTGTCAACCTGAGGGGCTGAGTCTGACCTAAGAAGGAGCCCCATGGAAGAGAGGAATACGGGCCATCAGAACTCATTTATGTGAAAGGAGCTGACATCCCCCCAAAGTCCTTGACAGAAGACCCCTGTGTGAGATTGTTTACGCATCCTCATCTTCATCCTTGTGTCTTGGGGTAGAGATAGAAGGGGCTGCAAGATCGACAGTCCACAAGGCTCACGTGACCTCCGTAACTCCACTCCACGTCTTCAGCTTCCTTCTCTCACTTGATATTCCATTTTCCAGCAAATGTGACTGCATGGAAACTCTAGCCCTGCTGGTTTCCCTCCTCTGGGGCCTGGTCTTCAGCCTTCCCCAGCACAGGCATCTCTCCCTTCTTCCCTTCAGTAAACCTTACTCCATGCCGCACGTGGGGGCTCCCAGCACTTTGGGAGGCTAAGGCGGGTGGATCACTTGAGGTCAGGAGTTCAAGACCAGCCTGGCCAACATAGCGAAAACCCGTCTCTACTAAAAATACAAAAATCAGCTGGGCATGCTGGCACATGCCTGTAATCTTAGCTACTTGGGAGGCTGAGGCAGGAGAATCGCTGGAACCCGGGAGGTGGAGGTTGCAGTGACCTGAGATCGCACCACTGCACTCCTTTCTGGGTGACAGAGACTCCATCTCAAAAAAAAAAAAAAAGATAAACCTTATCCCAAGAGGCCTTCTTCCACCAGACCCCCGTCCCAGAAACATTAGGTGATTAGGCCCCTGCCTTTCTGGAGAAAGCTGGACTGAATCTTTGAGAATATTGTTCTGTCGGCCAGGCGTGGTGGCTCAAGCCTGTAATCCCAGCACTTTGGGAGGCCGAGACGGGCGGATCACGAGGTCAGGAGATCGAGACCATCCTGGCTAACCCGGTGAAACCCCGTCTCTACTAAAAAATACAAAAAAACTAGCCGGGCGAGGTAGCGGGCGCCTGTAGTCCCAGCTACTGGGGAGGCTGAGGCAGGAGAATGGCGTTAACCCAGGAGGCAGAGCTTGCAGTGAGCCAAGATCCGGCCACTGCACTCCAGCCTGGGCGACAGAGCGAGACTCCGTCTCAGAAAAAAAAAAAAAAAGAGAGAATATTGTTCTGTCAAGTCAAAGATTTAAAGATGCTGCTGCCGGGACCCATGACATTTCCCTCCTAGAACCTGCGTCCTGGACACAGCAAACCTAAAGACAGAACAGGGAGGAGAGCCAGCTAGACGCGTTCCAAGAGGCAGCCCAGGCTGAATCTGTAGGCAACTGCGGGCAGCTGGTTCTCACACCCCAGAAGGTGTTCCTGATATGTATCAGTCAGTTCCCTTCTTTAATTCTGCCCTGAACCTCCTCGGGGCTTTTCTGAAGAATGTTAATGAGAGACTTTTCTGCCTGGAACTTACTTGCTAAAACACCAGGTAGGGACACCCTTGGGGAGACTCTAATGACGAAAAGCAGGTTTTCTATCTTACAGAAATCAGTGGTTGGCTGGAGCACTTTTGGGTGCCACTGCTACTGCCCATATAAATCACAATCAAAAAAGCTGAAAGTCCTCATTACCAACTAAAACTCGTCGAATGCAGAAGTCTACCCTTTGTGAACTCTGAAAACTCTAAGCTCAGCGGAGGGTTACACCCAATGCCAAGGCCCGCTGCAGACTGGCATCTCTCAGGAGGCAGGCTTTTCTAGCTGCTTCCTCACTGAGCGCCAGTGAGGCTAGCAAAGTGCCTTCTATACAATACCCAAGATTAGTAAAAGGCTGTTTACAGAAAAAGAAAAAAGCCCACATATTGTGACGGCTGAATTGACATATGCGTTCAGCATTTGAGTTATACACTCCTTCTTTGCACCTGTTTTTCAAAACAATACATAGAAAACCCAAATTAAAAAAAAATTAACAATCCAAACAAAAGTTCACAAAGGATTTCTAGATTCTTTAGCCCCAGATGCGCGTTCTGGGGTTCAAACACTTTGCAAGGAGGAGAGGCAGCCTGTCCTAATAGCCACTGTGGGTAAAGGGGGTGTGTTCCCACTAGCCCGGCGAAATGTGGGAGTGTTGAATCTACTCCTGAAGGCACAAAAGCAGCTACAGGTGTTTCTGTTGTTCTAACGCTACAGGTCTCTAGGTTATGGACTTTACAGCTGCCATTATTATGTCTTTATGATATAACACACATAAAAGAATACTTCTGGCCAGGCTCAGTGGCTCACACCTGTAATCCCAGCACTTTGTGAGGCTGAGGCAGGCAGACCACCTGAGGTTCCAAGATCACCTCTTGGAACACGTCCGGCTGGCTCTCCTCCCTGTTCGAGACCAGCCTGACCAACACGGAGAAACCCCATCTCTACTAAAAATACAAAATTAGCCGGGCATGGTAGTGCATGCCTGTAATCCCAGCTACTCAGGAGGCTGAGGCAGGAGAATCGCTTGAACCTGGGAGGTGGAGGTTGCAGCGAGCCGAGATCGCGCCATTGCACTCCAGCCCGGGCAACGAGCAAAACTCTGTCTCAAATAAAACAAAACAAAACAAAAACTTCTATATTTGCTAAAACCCATGCTCCTTGCTTCTGAATAATGCACAAAATACCTAAATACACACATATTTGAATACGACCTCGCAAGTCCTTTGGTGGTCTGTGACTGGAGAGGAAAATGAGGTGAGAAGAAACTGTCTCATCCCTTCACACTGAAAATACACATTTCCCCATCTCTGGAGAGGAAGAAGGCAAGATTTTTCCTGTGAAATTTCTAGAAGAACCTATCTTTGGATTAAACAAAAAATGTATAAGGAACTCTAAATAAAGGTCATTTGCATACATGTCACAGAACGTAATAGGCAGTGACAGTTCAATATTTCCAGTGGAACCAAATGAATGCTAATCGAGCCATAGCTATATTGCCATAATCAAATTAGCATCTCCATTTACCATCACACCTACATCTTAGGCCTCAGACAAGTCAGCTCTTGTGCCTCTGTCTTCACTTGCTGAGTGCCTTTATTTTTTTTCCTTTTTTTGAGATGGAGTCTCACTTTGTTGCCCAGCCTGGAGTGCAACGGCGCGATCTCGGCTCATGGCAACCTCCACCTCCCAGGTTCAGGCAATTCTCCTGCCTCAGCCTCCCGAGTAGCTAGGATTACAGGCATGCGCCACCAAACCTGGCTAATTTTTGTTTTTGAGTAGAGACAAGGTTTCACCATGTCAGCCAGGCTGGTCTCCAATTCTACTCACCTTGGCCTCCCAAAGTGCTGAGATTACAGGCGTGAGCCACCGGCCCCAGCCTTCTGAGTGCCTTTAAAAGGGCACCAAGACATTCTCTGAAAGGTTTCTATAGCCTATCACTGGGGTGTTATTAATAGTGTCTGCCATATTTCAGGACACGTAAAGTGAGCCAATACAAATGCAAACCTGAGGTTGAGTTAGTTCATTTTCTAAATGCAAAATCCAAAGCAACTAGGTACTATCAAACCTCAGCATGGAAAAATAAGGTCAGTTCTGCAATATTCTGGCTGAACTGCTTCCAAGCAGGCCTAATTTCAAAAGCTAGTACAATTCGAAGGAAAAACTAACTCTGTGCCATCTAAGAGAGAAAACAGAAACACTCGGGACTGAGTATTTCAAATTAAAGTTTCTATCTTTATTATAGCACTGCCCGGGCGGGAATTTAAGATGCCTATGATTATAAAACTGTTTCACACCACAAAGAATGGCAAAAAAGCTTCCAATTAGACTATGGCTCACCAGAAACTGTGAGATGCATCCCAGCAACCAATACTTTATTTTTTAATTTTTATTTTTGAAACAGAGTCTTGCTCTGTCCCACAGGCTGGAGTGCAGTGGCGCGATCTCAGCTCACTGCAGTCTCTGCCTCCTGGGTTCAAGCAATTCTCCTGCCTCAGCCTCCCAAGTAGCTGGGACTACAGATGTATGCCACCATGCCTGGCTAACTTTTGTCTTTTCAGTAGAAACAGGGTTTCACCACATTGGCCAGGCTGGTCTCGAACTTCTGACCTCAAGTCATCTACCCACCTCCCAGCCTCCCTAAGTGTTGGGATTACAGGCGTGAGCCACCACGCCCAGCCAAACACCCAAGACTTTTTTTTTTTTTTTTTGAGACGGGGTCTTGCTCTGTCGCCCAGGCTGGAGTGCAGTGGCCGGATCTCAGCTCACTGCAAGCTCCGTCTCCCGGGTTTACGCCATTCTCCTGCCTCAGCCTCCCGAGTAGCTGGGACTACAGGCGCCTGCCACTACACCCAGCTAGTTTTTTGTATTTTTCAGTAGAGACAGGGTTTCACCGTGTTAGCCAGGATGTCAAGACTTTAAATTGAGAAACAGTCTGGCATGTTTGAAAGATGAAATACGGCACTATCATCCTTATTGTAAAAAGGGGAGAGAACGTCAGAAACCGAGCAACTGCTGGGAGTCTACATCAAAAACCAAAGCCCACTTCTATTGTCTGGTAAATACTGCCCACCAGAGTGTACAAAGCAAACCAAGTGGAATATAAACCAGCTACATGACATAGTGTTATAAACAGAGAGATGTTCTCACATTAATTTCCTACATTATATCCCCCAAAAAGCTATGCATTTGTTTATATTGCAATTTTTTTGGTGATAACCTTAAATATTTTGACATACATTTGAATAATGGAAAGACGGGTTACTTTTTTTTTTTACTTGGCTGGAGTCCAGTGGCGCGATCTCGGCTCACTGCAATCTCCACCTCCCGGGTTCACGCCATTCTCCTGCCTCAGCCTCCCGAGTAGCTGGGACTACAGGCACCCGCCACTACACCCAGCTAGTTTTTCTTTTGTATTTTTTAGTAGAGACGGGGTTTCACCATGTTAGCCAGGATGGTCTCGATCTCCTGACCTCGTGATCCGCCTGTCTCGGCCTCCCAAAGTGCTGGGATTACAGGCTTGAGCCACTGCGCCCGGCCTGACGGGTTACTTTTTAAACTACCAGAACCATCCACGTAAAGTCAGCACAGATCTTCTACAGAAAACCACTTTGTCATTTCAGGTCACCCAAACACCAAATTCTCACCATCATACCTCCCAGTAAGGTAACAAAATGAACAGGTTACTTTCTCTTAAAGAGATGTCCAATTTTGCCTCTCTAGAAGACAGGTAATTCAACATTGTGGTTCTTTTTTTTCTTTTTTTTTTTTTGAAACAGAGTCTGGCTCTGTCTCCCAGGCTGGAGTGCAGCAGCAGATCTTGGCTCACTGCAACCTCCACCTTCTGGGTTCAAGTGATTCTTGTGCCTCAGCCTCCTGAGTAGCTGAGATTACAGGTGTGTGCCACCATGTCTAGCTAATTATTGTATTTTTAGTACAGATAGGGTTTCACCATGTTGGCCAGGCTAGTCTCCAACTCCTGATCTCACGTGATCCACCCGCCTCGACCTCCCAAAGTGCTGGGATTACAGGCGTGAGTCACCGCGCCTAGCTACTGCGGTTCTTATAAGCATACATCTTTAAGCTATAAATCAGGAATTCATGTAATATTAAGCCAAGGCAATTGGTTGACAATATGAAAAATAAGATCCAGCATCAGTCAAGTTACCAGAATATAATCTCATGGGAAACAGTTCAGATCAGACTTTTTACCTTAAACTTTATGAGGATGGCATCTAGTTCTTTAACATTAGGAGTTCTTAAAATTACAACTTTATAGGTGTTTTCTCAAGTAAGAAGCATTCCTAAGAGGCTATTTGCTGAATCAAAGTAATTTAAATGTATTAACAATACTTTAAGACAAGCTACCTAATTAGCGGTGGATTTGGCGACTGCATATATGTAACACTATAGTTTCTTTGTTTAGGTAGCTTTACCTTTTTAAACTCACATTCTTTCTAATCGGATTATGAAATTAAAAAGTTAAAATCAAAGAGACAAGACATTAATACTTATGACAACCTTTAGAGTATCTTCTAATTAGTTATAATCAACTATTTAAAGTACTTAAAATCTAGCATTACTACTTAAAGCCTCTTCATCATGTTTAAAATAACAATAAAGCAAAAAAGGAAAGAAAGACAAATAAAACTTAAACCAAAAAATCTGCCACCACACATCAAATATTTCCTCTAAAAAGGCGTATCACACTCTGGAACTTTTCCCAAGAATTTTAAACCAAATGCTAAAAAAAAAAAAAAAAAAAAAAAAAAAAAAAAAGTAAAGGCTTCACAATGTTTCCTTTTAAAATAGATGTCCCTAAAGCTTAATAACATCACTCAAAAGCAGACTAACAGGCCCAAGGGACAAAGGGCACTTTCTCATTTAATGTTAAGTTATAATAATGTCATATCCATTTCCAACCATTTACAATGAGAGGACTTTGGAGAAACCAAATCTGTGAGTAACCACCCCAGGAGGCTGTGTCCCTCGAGACAGATCCCAGCCTAGGACTGACATCAATCTTACCTTCTGCATGTTTGGCTTGATACAGCGAACAAAGAAAGGATTAGAGGAGCTTAGCGTTGCCATTAAGGAATGCAGTGAGTCCTATTAGAAAGAAAAAGTATATGTTGATTTAGTCTCTTATTATGTCATTCTTTAAATTTCTCAGTACTCTAGACGCTTAGAAACAAGAATTTAAAAAACACAATATAAATCATAGGAGTAATTACTTACAGGTTTTCATTTTTTAATTGTCATTCTAATATAAAGATATTGAGTCAATTATTCAGTATTAACTGAAATTATTCGATAACACACCAAACTCATTTATCACTTCCTTTGAAATGGTGCAATTTTAATAAACCATTCTGTCAACAAACAAAAATCATCCTAGGATATTTCAATGTTTAGTACAGAAAAACTGAGAAATAGCCACTCTTCCACTGTCATTATTCTTCCCAATTCATTAGTCCCATCGAAATGACAGTCTATGCCAGCACTTCACTGGTCTCTGAGCCACAGTCTCTCACTCTTACCTTCAATCACCAGACTTACAGACTCCAGATCAACCTTTATTACTTTCTTTTCCAACTTTTTTTTTTTTTAGAGTTTTTAACATTTACCAAAGCAGACAGAAGCATACAATGAGTTCTCATTACCAGCTTCAGCTCAGGGCTAATCTCATTTCGCCTGATCCATACATACTATACCCACCTCTGTGGAAAAGCAAATCCCAGACATGATGTGATTTCATCCATCAGCATTTCAGCATGTAGGATTAAAGGCTAAACACTTTAAAGCACTGTGTAACCACAGTATCATCACACCTGAAGAGATTTGACATTAATTCCTTAAACTAATATTAAAATGTGCAATGGTCTCACATTTCATATTAAAATGCTCAACTGTTTCAAATTTTATGATTTTTAAAAATGTTATTTATTTAATTGAAACAGGGTCTTACTCTGTCACCCAGGCTGCAGTGCAGCGGCACGATCACAGCTCACTGCAGCTTCGACCTCCCAGACTCAAGCGATCCTCCTACCTCAGACTCTGGAGTAGCTAGGACTACAAGGGCATGCCACCATGCCCGACTACCTTTTTAATTTTTTTGTAGAGATGAGGCCTTGCTATGTTGCCCAGGCTGGTCTTGAACTGCTCAAGCAATCTTTCCATCTAGGCCTCCTAAAGTGCTGGGATTACAGGCATGTGTCACCTTGCCCAGCCCATACATTTTAAAAGGTTTGTTCTTTTGCATCAAAATGCAAATACGGTCCATTCATTGTAGTTGGTTGATGCATCTTTTAAGTCTCTTTTAATCCACTGGCTTTCCCTCCAACTCTGTCTTTTTTCTTCTCGTAATCTTGTTGAAGAAAACTGAACTGTCTAAACACTACATGGATTACTTACTTTTCCAGAAAACTTTTAAATTTCTCCCAGGACAAAACATCCTGACGTTCACAGCCCTTCATATTCTGATACCAACTTAAATTCTCACGAGGTATCCTGTCTAGCTGGTATTCCACTGTCTGTTGACAGTCCCCAGAGACAGGACTTGCAACTCTGTGCCTGGGCTCTTCTCCTGCCTTCAGCTGCACCTTGAAAACTCACCCACCCTTTTCCATTTCCTTCACTGCTAGTCCAGTTTAAAGTCTCAAACATTTCAAAAACTTTCCAAGGCTGGGTGCAGTGGCTCACGTCTGTAATTCCAGCACTTTGGGAGGCTGAGGTAGAAGGATCGCTGGAGGCCAGATTTTCGAGATCAGCCTGGGCAACACAGTAAGACCCCATCTAAGTAAAACATCTAACAAATTAGCCAGGTATAAAAAATTAGCCAGTCATGGTGGTGTGCGCCTCTAGTCCCAGCTGCTTGGGAGGCTGAGGCAGAAGAATCGCTTGAATCTGGGCGGTAGAGGTTGCAGTGAGCCAAGATCGTGCCATTGCATTCCAGCCTGGGTGACAGAATGAGACTCCATCTTAAAAAGGAAAAAAAAAGGGGGAGCCGGGTGCGGTGGCTCATGCCTGTAATCCCAGCACTTTGGGAGGCCGAGGCGGGCGGATCACAAGATCAGGAGATGGACACCATCTTGACTAACACGGTGAAACTCCATCTCTACTAAAAATGCAAAAAAAATGCGTGGCGGCAGGCGCCTGTAGTCCCAGCCATTCGGGAGGCTGAGGCAGGAGAATGGCGTGAACCCGGGAGGCGGAGCTTGCAGTGAGCCGAGATTGCCCCACTGCACTCCAGCCTGGGCGACAGAGCGAGACTGTCTCAAAAAAAAAAAAAAAAAAAGGCCAGGTGTAGTGGCTCACACCTGTAGTGCCAGCTACTCAGGACGCTGAGTGGGAAGAATCACTTGAGCCTGGGAGTCTGAGGCTGCAGTGAAGCGCGATTATACTACTGCACTCCAGTGTGGGTGACAGAACAAGACCCTGACACACACACACACACGAAAAAAAAAACCTTTCCCAGAAGTCCTGGCAAAACTAGCCTTCTAGAAAAAGAAAAATGAACACCTCTGCTGGAAGATTAAGAGCCTAGGACAAGGTAACTGACATCAATCTTATCTAACCAGGGGAAAAAAACATCCAGATATGAGAAGAAATATATCCCATTTCCACATGAGCCTCTCAATACAAATCAGAGTGGTCCCAAATGGCCTTAAGAAGGTACCTATTTCAAAAGCTTAGAAGAAGTAGTTATTTATTTTTTAAAAAAGGATCTACATGTTTTATCTGACTCAAAGAAAAGTCTATTTTATTTCCTTTTCTTTTTTTTTGAGACAGAGTCTAGGTCTTACTCTGTCACCCAGGCTAGAGTGCAGTGGTGCAATCACAGTTCACTGCAACCTTGATCTCCCAGGCTCAGGCAATCCTCCCACCTCAGCCTCCTGAGTAGCTGGGACCACAGGCATGCGCCACCGCGCCCACATAATTTTTGTATTTTTTGTAGAGACAAGATTTCACCATGTTGCCCCGGCTGGTTTTGAACCCCTGAGCTCAGGTGATCTGCCCACCTCGGCCTCCCAAAGTGCTGAGATTACAGGCGTGAGCCAAAACTCTATTTTATTTCTAAAGCACTATCTGGTTTAAAAGCATGATATAAAAGGAAACAAAATTAAATATTCTCATAGACCTCACATACACCCAAATCCTCTTTTCAATTCTTAAAAGCACAGTGACGACGGATTCTCTAAGCCAGCAGTGAAAACGAACCTTGAACTGTGAGCTGACTGTAGGCCGCCGATGTTTGCTTCCACATTTCAAGGTATCCTGGTTGTTGCGGCTTGAAACATGTTCAAAAAGATCGTAGATAAAGTCAAATCTGTGTGAGGCAAGAGCAGGACGACAGTGAGGCACATACACCCATTATTAGGTGCAAGATTACTGTAATTAATGGTGCCCTTTCCCAATGATAATTTAAAGTAATACACCCCAGGCCTGGAAGAACTAAGACAGCTTCCGAAGATTTCAAACCAACCCCTGCCAAAGAGCTTTAGGCACTGAATACACGTGGCCGTGTCAGAGATCAGAGTCTGGCAGAGAAGGGGACTGGCATGACAGTGACAAAGGGTGGAATCCCACTTAGGAGCTCTGTGCTTTCTGGAATGCCATGTAAGCCTCTGTAGCCTCGGTCTCCTCACCTGCAAAAGTGAGGTATTTGTTTTGCCCATCTTGCAGTGTTGCAAAGATTGAAGCAGTTAACGGATGGAAAGGTGCCCCTGGGGAACACTAATTACAGGGTGAGGCAGGCAATGGTTCAAATCCTGTCTCCCCTTCTTCCTAGCTGTGTTGGTTGGGCAAGATGTTTCATCTCTCTCTTAGCCTCAATATTTTCATCTGGAAAATGGAAGTAATTTTTGAATTTATCCCCTAATGCCAGGGTGAGAATGAAAGGGGAACATGTATGTAAAAGGCAGAAAGCATGGTACCTGGGATATCCTATATGTTGATGTTAGTTATTATCAAAAAGTTCTGTAAAATCCATTGCTACTATTAACAAGGTAAAAGTGAAAAGCTTCCCAATAATTTTTTTTTTTCAGACAGAGTTTCGCTTTTTCACCCAGGCTGGAGTGCAGTGGTGCGATCTCAGCTCGCTGCAACCTCTGCCTCCTGGGTTCCAGCGATTCTCCTGTTTCAGCCTTCTGAGTAGCTGGGATTCCAGGCGCCTGCCATCACACCCGGCTAATTTTTATATTTTGTAGTAGAGATGGGGTTTCACCATGTTGGCCAGGCTGGTCTTGAAACTCCTGACCTCAGGTGATCCATCTGCCTCGGCCTCCCAAAGTGCTAGGATTATAGGCGTGAGCCACCACACCCAGCCTTCAATAATTTTTTAAACTTCCTTGCATGGAAGGTATCATGGGCTATGGAGCTGGCAGGGTTAGTGGCTTCACTGTCGCCAAGACAGTCAGGGAAGACTTCTGATCATCTGCCCCCCCACAAGCGGCAATATTAGACCTTTCCCTGGTCGCTTCTTGCTTTGCCCCAACCTTTTTCATTTTTGTTCTCGGGTTCTCTTTAATGCTCACTCTTTGAAGTTCTCTAACTGTGCTTTGAGCTCTTTGGAGAAAAGCTTTGGTTCCATTCATATGTCACAGATGTCAAAGGTAAAAGCGAGTGAAGCAAGCGAACAGCCCCAGCTCCTCGGTTTGTAAAGGGAAACATGGGGTTGAGACAGCAAGTTCTTTACCCCTCACAAAACTGCTTCATGCTAGCACAGAGGCAGCTGGTGAAACTCCACCTCACTAGTGTCTCCAGGCCTGCAATCTTTTCACCTCGACAAACTGCCTCTACTTAACATCAATACAGGGCTTTTATTTAAACATATTGCATTAAATCGCATTAAACTAAGAAACTGCTTTGACAGCATGCTATGGTGTTTTTTAAACACCCATCATTTTTACAGGTGTGAAAACTCACCTAACAATAAAATAGCTAACAATGTTGTAAACAGCGATTCCTCACACAGAATAGTTAAAGTAAGTTTGAAGATCAAATGTTTCAAATTCCGAGTTTCTAGGCTGATACTACCTTGTATGGGCGGGCTCCCTTTGTCCCAATTCATTTCTATCTAAGTGACAGGTGGCCATCTAGTATTTACATTTCAAAAAGTAGTACAGTTTTAAACTTTTTTGCTACTTTCCTTCCTTAGATATTAAAATGTGTTTTTGTTACAGTTTCCCATCAGATCCAACACAGGTGCTGAAAGCTTTCAGGCGACGGTTTTTTCCCTCAACTTTCTCTCTTACACAGCCTCCTAAAAATAGGACACTTTCGCCGGGTACGGTGGCTCATGCCTGTAATCCCAGTACTTTGGGAGTCCGAGGCGGGCGGATCACAAGGTCAGGAGATCGAGACCATCCTGGCTAACATGGTGAAACCCCGTCTCTACTAAAAATACAAAAAAATTAGCCGGGCGTGGTGGCAGCGCCTGTAGTCCCAGCTACTCGGGAGGCTGAGGCAGGAGAATGGCGTGAATCAGGGAGGCGGAGCTTGCAGTGAGCTGAGATTGCGCCACTGCACTCCAGCCTGGGCCACAGAGCAGACTCCATCTCAAAAAAAACAAAACAAAACAAAACAAAAACCAAAAAACAAAATGGGACACTTCCTGGTCTAATAGACACCAATAGTTAAAACTAATCACTGCAAGTTTCTGTGTGTTTTCTTTATTGATTTAATGGTGTAAATTTATAATTCATGAATGAATAAATGAATATGTAATAAATTTATAATTATAGCTGAATTAAGGCATATTTTACTAACTAGAGACACGGGAGTCCATAAAACCAAGGCTGAAATCAACCACACAGCTCTAAGCTCCCCGTGAAGAAAGCAGGTCACACTGCTTAAGATCTTAGGTTCTCAAGCCAACCAGACCAGATCAAAACTGGAATTGATGGCTCACTGGTTACCAGTTGAGAGGTCTTGGGGAAGTCACTTAACAGCTTTAACTGCTCCAAGCCTCAGTTTCCTCATCTGCATAAAAGAGGATTAGTAACAGTACATTACTTATGCCTCTCAGGTTGGTTTATTTCAGTACCTCACTAAACGGCAGTCACTGCTTGTATTATTATTATTATTATTATTATTATTATTATTATTATTTTTTGAGATGGAGTCTCGCTCTGTCGCCCAGGCTAGAGTGTGGTGGCGCAATCTCGGCTCACTGCAAGCTCCACCTCCCAGGTTCACGCCATTCTCCTGCCTCAGCCTCCTGAGTAGCTGGGACTGCAGGCGCCTGCCACTATGCCCAGCTAATTTTTTGTATTTTTAGTAGAGACGGGGTTTCACCATGTTAGCCAGGATGGTCTCGATCTCCTGACCTTGTGATCCATCTGCCTCGGCCTTCCAAAGTGCTGGGATTACAGGCGTGAGCCGCTGCGCCCGGCCTGCTTGTATTATTATTATTTTTTAATTCCTTTTTTTTTTTTTTTGAGACAGAGTTTCACTCTTGTCACCCAGGCTTGACTGCAATGGCACAATCTTGGGTCACTGCAACCTCCACCTCCCAAGTGAAAGCAATTCTCCTGTTTCAGCCTCCCAAGTAGCTGGGATTACAGGTGCCTGCCACCATGCTTGGCTAATTTTTGTATTTTCAGTAGAGATGGGGTTTCACTATGTTGGCCAGGCTGGTCTCAAACTCCTGACCTTGGGTGATTTGCCCACCTTGACATCCCAAAGTGCTAGGATTACAGGCGTGAGCCACCGTGCCCAACCTTGCTTGTATTATTATGTTATACTTTTGAGTTATTTCATTGATGAAATAGTACGTGAGGAAAACAATATTAAGTTTCTTACATAACAGCAATTTGTTCTATATTTGTGAATTAAAAGCATATACACAAATATTCATGTACTTGCTAAGGACTTCTCAGGGAGAAGACTGACATACCGGCTTTCTCTTAGCAAATTGAGAAGGTCATCTCGAAATGTATCTCTGTTCTTCTCCAAGATACCTCGGACATCATATTGCACCTAGTTTTAAGAAATAAGAGGGGAGAAAACTATTGAAAGAATAGTTTCAGGTCATAAGCAACCTCCCTGAAAGATCCACAAAAATAAATCATTCCAATAAGTGTATTTATTTAGTTTTTAAGAGACAGGGTCTTGCTCTATTTCCCAGGCTGAAGTGCAGTGACGTGATCATAGCTCATGCAGCCTCAAATTCCTATGCCCAAGCAATCCTCCCACCTCAGCCTCCAGAACAGCTAGGACAACAGATGTGTCACCATGCCAGGCTAACTTTTTATAAAATATCTTGTAGATATTTTTTATATCTACGGTGCCCAGGCTGGTCTCAAACTCCAGTCCTCAAGTGACCCTCCTGACTCAGCCTCCCAAAGTACTGGGACTATAGGCTCATGTGAGCTGCCATACCAAGCCCAATAAATTCACAATTGGTTCTTTTTTTTTTTGAGATGGAGTCTCGCTCTGTCGCCCGGGCTGCAGTGCAATGGCCGGATCTCAGCTCACTGCAAGCTCCGCCTCCTGGGTTTACGCCATTCTCCTGCCTCAGCCTCCCGAGTAGCTGGGACTACAGGCGCCCGCCACCTCGCCTGGCTAGTTTTTTGTATTCTTTAGTAGAGACGGGGTTTCGCCGTGTTAGCCAGGATGGTCTCGATCTCCTGACCTTGTGATTCGCCCGTCTCGGCCTCCCAAAGTGCTGGGATTACAGGCTTGAGCCACCGCGCCCGGCCTCACAATTGGTTCTGAAACTACTGTTTTCTCTGAATATCAAACAGGCGAATATCAATAGGTATCTTAATAAAAAGTTACCTCTCCAGCATAGTGCTTCACTCCAAAATTGTTAACTGCAACTCTGGGCTTCACATAAAAGTGGTTATTCTAAAAAAAAAAATAAATTAAAAATAAAAACACAATGCCTTATTTCACTCACTGATTTCCCTTGACTTCCAGAGAACACTAAATACAACAGACAGTGAAAATCTTTCCAGACTTGGCATGGATCTGCGTTTCAGGACACGGTATATGGTGCACTTTATAAAAACCATGTTAACTCTCAACTGTGTCATTGTAATAGATTAACAATTTTATGTTCTCTCAATAAGCTTGGGCATTCTGACAAGTAGCCCCAAATCTAACCCTTTTGCTTTTTTCAATTTATTTCTAGTAACAGGAGAACACCTTTGGTTTGAGAATAAAAGTTCAATGTGGGAGGCACAGTTGGGCCAGTGGACTGACATGTCTGGTTTGTGACCCCAACCCACAGATGTGCTACTTCAATGTGATTAAGAATTGCAGGTTTCTACATACAGCATGCTGACTGTGTAGCTTCTCCAGTAAGGTGCTGTCTGTGGCTTGAGGAAAATGGCTTTCTTCATTGATAAGGGCTAGGAGGCCAAGTTTCTAGAAGAAAGAAGAAAAAGAAGAAATGAGTTATAAGTTGAATGTGGCTGGGTGCGTGGTAGCTCATGTCTGTAATCCCAGCCCTTTGGGAGGCCAAGACAGGCAGATCATTTGAGGTCAGGAGTTCAAGACCAGCCTGGCCAACACAGTGGAACCCTGTTTCTACTAAAAATACAAAAAAATTAACTGGGTATGGTAGGCACACCTGTAATCCCAGCTACCGGGGAGGCTGAGGCAGGAGAATCACTTGAACCTGGGAGACAGAGGTTGCAGTGAGCCAAGATTGTGCCACTGTACTCTAGCCTGGGCAACAGAGTGAAACTCCATCTCAGAAAGAAAAAAAAAAGAAAAAACAGTTGAATGTGTGCGTCCCAAACTATTTTGAGAGCTCTTCTCTACTCTCTATCAAATGAGTGGTTAAAAGAAAAGGCATGGTAATTTCTTGATTGGAAAATTCATAATAATACACTATAGAGAAAACCAATTAAGTTCTATGTAAATCTTAAAAAAAAAAATTGGGCCGGGCGCGGTGGCTCAAGCCTGTAATCCCAGCACTTTGGGAGGCCGAGGCGGGTGGATCACGAGGTCAGGAGATCGAGACCATCCTGGCTAACACGGTGAAACCCCGTCTCTACTAAAAACTACAAAAGACTAGCCGGGCAAGGTGGCGGGCGCCTGTAGTCCCAGCTACTCGTGAGGCTGAGGCAGGAGAATGGCGTGAACCCGGGAGGCGGAGCTTGCAGTGAGCTGAGATCAGGCCACTGCACTCCAGCCTGGGCGACAGAGCGAGACTCCGTCTCAAAAAAAAAAAAAAAAAAAAAATTGAACCCATTGCAATTCTGTGGATAAAACTTCTACTTCTGTGGATAAAACTTTTACAACTGGCAAATCTATATCGGTACTGGCAAGGTTTTGCTTCTGCCTTAAAATCTAAGGGAAGCCAATTCACAGACTGCTGATTCTAAAATACTGAGTTCCGTGAGACAATAGGTTTGAAGCAGCGAAGTATTTAAATTCAACCTTGCACATTTACATTGATGTTTCCAAATAGTCCATTGTGCTCTAAACATTCACATCTCTGATGTGCGTGTTCGTGCACGTTATTTTGTTCCCATAAATATGAATCAGCCCAGCTGGACCTCCTTGGGAGTGTAACCCTTCTTCAAAAATACATTACCTTCTCAATCAAGTCCAGGCATTCTCCGTTGTCTATCCAGTCAATATCTTCCCACACTAACCCTTCCCTGTAGAAAGATTTTACACAGCCAAGTTAAATGAAAACTTAGCTTCAAAACTATCTCATCTAGTTGCTGCTTTAAAAAAAAAAAAAAAAATTGAAATGGAATTCTATGAGTGCTTACCGGCTATATTCGAGTTGTTCTAAAGAAAAAATATGCTTGTTGAAGTATTCCTGAAGTTTCTCATTTGCATAGTTTATATTGAACTGTTCAAAGTGATTAACCTAAAGGGGGAAAGCATTCGATAAGTATCTTCAGCGCACTCACAATGACATGGAAAGGTGAAGAAAAGACAAAACTAAGATCTGCAGAGAAAAATATCAGTGCTTGTTGCCCGGCACCGTGGCCCACGCCTATAATCCTAGCACTTTGGGAAGCTGAGGTGGGCAGATCACCCGAGGTCGGCAGTCAGAGACCAGCCTTACCAATATGGTGCAACCCCATCTCTACTGAAAATACAAAAAAAATTAGCAGCCCGTGGTGACAGGCACCTGTAATCTCAGCTACTTGGGAGGCCGAGGTGGGAGAATCACTTGAACCAGGAGGTGGAAGTTGCAGTGAGCTGAGATCACACCACTGCCCCCCAGCCTGGGAGACAGAGTGAGACTCCTTCGGAAAAAAAAAAAAAAAGAGAGTTTGCTTACAGAGATTTGCTCAACAGCAGCTAATCATGGACAGAAGAGAAGTCATGTGCTGCACTGTTAGTAAGTCTACCTCAAAGTTTTCAAATCCAAAGATGTCGAGGATGCCAATAGACTTGAAGTCCTCTTTGCCTTTGATCCTGCTGTTGATCTTTTTGATCACCCACTCAAAGCAGCACGCATACAGAGCCATGGCCAGGGAGTCCCTGCTGTCTACTGCCTGTGGGGAGAGGAAGCGGCACAGACTCAGCTGACCCTGGCACCCAGATAGGCAAGGCCATCCCCGCCCCACTCGAGAGACACACACAAGACTAGCATAGCATCTGGCCCTCCAGTGTGAAGTCAATCGATACCATCTAGGAAAGGACAGGTATCTAAAGAAACGATAAACTGGAGCTCATGTATTTCCTTTCTGTTAAGATTAAATACTAGGATTCCAAACTCAACTTGCTATGTTGAATTACACAAAAGAATCTAAACCATATATACGGGTACAAATGTTAGCAGGTTTAAAACAATAATTAAGATGTGAGCTCTTTTTTAAAATTTTCTGATTTTCTATTATTATACTTTGTATTTACAAAGTTTTTCTTCATAATATGGTCAGCATTTTATTTATCCAATTAAAACATATTAGAAGAGTGTGATGGTTAATACTGAGTGTCAACTTGATTGCAGGATACAAAGTATTAATCCTGGGTGTGTCTGTGTGGGTGACATCTGAGTCAGTGGGTTAAGGGAAGCCACATCCACCCTTAATCTGGTGGGCAAAATCTAATCAGCTTCCAGTGAAAATAAAGCAGGCAGAAAAACGTGAAAAGGCGAGACTGGCCCAGCCTCCCAGCCTACATCTTTCTCCCGTGCTGGATGCTTCCTGCCCTAGAACATCGGACTCCAAGTTCTGCAGTTTTGGGACTCACACTGGCTCTCCTTGCTCCTCAGCTTGCAGATGGCCTATTGTGGGACCTTCTGATCATGTAAGTTAATACTTAATAAACTCCGCTTTCTATCTATCTATCTATCTATCTATCTATCTATCTATCTATCAATCATATTAATTCTGTCCCTCTAAGAGAACCCTAATACAAAGAGCTAGCACATATACATTTGCTCAAGGCAGTAGCAGAGGCAAAAATAAATAAAACATATTATTATATTGTCTTCATTATAATACATTATTGTTATTGTTGTAGGTAATGTTTATTTAGTGTTTACTCCATACCAGACATTACATGCTCAGCATATATTTGTTGTTTTTATTCTTACAAAAATCCTATGAATTATGTATAATTATCCTTGTCTTATAGCGGAGGAAAATGAGGCATAATGACTAAATTTCCCAAGAGCAGACAGTAGTAAGTGGGTCAAGTTCAAAGTCAGGCAATCTGCATTCGACCCATCCTGTTAAACAACAATCAGATGTTGTTTTACACAATTAGACAGCAATTCAATAGCTTTGTCTATTCCCAAGCCTTGGGTATCTTCTTTATTTTGATCATGAACCAAAGTCATTTGAACAGTTATTAATACATTACAGTTACAATATAACTGTTATTATAGTTACGTATTTGAATCAAACCTATGGATCTGAAAACCCAGGAGTGTGTAGTAAGGCAGGATTGGATGGCAAAGCGTGTGTACCTGTTGGACACTGAGAGGCGTGAGGATCTCTTCTCCCCTGAGGAACATTGATCTCTGGGTCAGAGCATCTGTGAGCTGTGTTGGGTCCAGCCCAAGTAACTCTGCAGATCTGCCCAAAGCTGCAAACAGAGAATAAGACAAAGGTCAATGAACCCATCGCCCCCGAGAAGCTAACCAGGCTTAGCGATACCTTAACGCAGAGAACACTCCTGATTCCCTCAGGCAGAGTTTAGAGATTGCATGTTATTGCTAAGTTATTCACTCCCTTAGTGAATCCTAGGTTAGTCGCATAGAGCCTCGTGCTTGGACGAAGTGTGGTCTGGGAATCCCATGGGTGTCCCCAAGATCCTGTTAGAGGTTTGCAACTACTTCCTTTTTTTTTTTTTTTTTTTGAGATGGAGTCTCACTCTATAGCCCAGGCTGGAGTACGGTGGCATGATCTCGGCTCACTGCAACCTCTGCGTCCTGGGTTCAAATGATTCTCCTGTCTCAGCCTCCTGAGTATTTTCAGTAGAGACAGGGTTTCACCATGTTGGCTAGACTGGTCTTGAACTCCTGACCTCAAGTGATCTGCCTGCCTTGGCCTCCATGCCCGGCCTACTACTTTCATTAATAACAGTAAGATGTTATTGGCTCTTTTCACTCTAATTCTCTCCCCAGTATACAGAAGAGTATTCCAAAGGCTACACAACATGAGGTATCTCAACCAATTAGATGCAGATATGACAATCGGACTGTCTTTTTTTTTTTTTTTTTTTGAGATAGAGTCTTGCTTTCTCTCCCAGGCTGGAGTACAGTGGCATGATCTCGGCTCACTGCAACCTCCGCCTCCTGGGTTCAAGCGATTCTCTTGCCTCAGCCTCCCGAGTAGCTGAGATTACAGGCACCCGCCACAACGCCTGGCTAATTTTCGTATTTTTAGTGGAGATGGTTTTTTTTGTTTTTTTTGTTTTTTTTTGAGATAGAGTCTTGCTTTGTCTCCCAGGCTGGAGTGGAGTGGCGTGATCTCGGCTCACTGCAACCTCTGCCTCCCGGGTTCAAGCGATTCTCTTGCCTCAGCCTCCAGAGTAGCTAGGATTACAGGTGCCCACCACCATGCCTGGATAACTTTTGTATTTTTAGTAGAGATGGGTTTCACCCTGTCGGCCTGGCTGGTCTCAAACTCCTGACCTCAGATGATCCACCTACCTCGGCCTCCCAAAGTTTTGGGATTACAGGCGTGAGCCACTGTGCCCAGCCCCCAACTGTATTTCAATATGTCAGACATTAAAGAAATTTGCAAAAAGATAAGATAATGTGACTATCCTTACTGTTTTCTGATTTGGAAAAGAGTCTTTTAAATAAAATAGAACATTTATTTTAGTATGCAATGAGTTTATTATTGTTCTTTTTAATTGAATAAAGAATATTTTTTAAACATCTCATTTTAACTTTTAATTAGAAGTTTTAACTTTTTATTTGAGACGGAGTCTCACTTTGTCACCCAGGCTATAGTGTACTGGTACAAAGTGTGATCTTTGCTCACTGCAACCTCCACCTCCTGGGTTCAAGAGACTCTCATGCCTCAGTCTCCCCAAGTAGCTGGGATTACAGCCACACACCACCACACCTGGCTAATTTTTGTATTTTTAGTAGAGACGGGGTTTCACCATGTTGGCCAGGTTGGTCTTGAACTCCTGACCTCAAGTGATCCACCTGCCTCATCCTCCCAAATTGCTAGGATTATAGGCATGAGCCACTGTGCCCAGCCAAAAAGTTTTAACTTTTAATGTGGTCAACATCAACAGATACAAGCCACATAAACAAAAGCTCTCTGAGGTTCTATGATTTTTGAGAATATTACGAGGTACTGGGTGGAACCAGACACTTGAGAATTACTGGCCTACAGTACTGGTCTCCTCTAGAACCACTCTGAACTTGAACTCATCTAATTTCCAGCTTCTATGACCTCATCTATTGCTTCCATCAGAAAAGTTTTAACAAGTAATACATAAATCACTCAAGCAAAATGACAACTGACATAGCTGTATGTTAACTCATTTTATCTTGACAGCAAATCTCTGAGACACTGTACAGGTGAGAAGTCACGAGTGTTCAGGGGATAAGTAACACAGGAAACAGCCTGAAGCAGGGAAGGGCTATGAACCCAGCATCCTGGCTTGCAAAACAGAGTCTTAACCATTCTACCACACTGGCACTCAACAGGATGATGCCACCTGACTCTCAACACTTTCCTATGTTGATTCCTGGTTGCTCATATTTCCACATATCTGACTCATTTTCCTTCTTTTTAAACAGAGAACACGGCCGTTATCCCAATTGACTAGTAACTTTTCATACACTCTGAGCCTTTCTTAACCAACACTTCGTATCTGATACAATTAACGTTCTGTAGCTCTCTATTCAAGGAGTCAGAACACTTTCTCTCTCTCTCTTTTTTTTTTTTTTGAGACAAGATCTCACTCTGTTGCCCAGACTGGAGTGCAGAGGCATCATCTCAGCTCATTGCAGCTTCGACCTGCAGAGTCTCAGGTGATCCTCCCACCTCAGCCTCCCAAGAAGCTGGGACTACAGGGGTGCACCATCATGCCTGGCTAATTTTTGTATTTTTAGTAGAGATGGGGTTTAGCCACATTGCCCCAGACTGGTCTCGACTTCCTGAGCTCAAGCAATCTGCCCGCCACCACCTCGCAAAGTGCTGGGGTTACAGGCAAGAGCCACCGCAGCTGGCCAGAATTTTCTCTCTAAAAGGCTAGACAGTCAGTAATTTAGGTTTAAGTTTCCTATGAGGAACAAAGGGAGAGAGGAGGGCAGGCAGGCAGAATCTTACCTGTTTTGAAGGAAACCTGCGCCCCACCAGCAGTGATAAATTCTATGTTCCCAAGATGTAGTATACCAGCAAGCAGCCTCGACACTTCCCGAACTTCCTCCTTGCTGAACTGCATCACATCCATTGCCGTCTAGAAGAAAATAAATGTATTTAGTTTTATGTTGTTTTTCCCACTGAAGAAAATGTAGAAGACCCCTGATAATGTAAAATTACTAGGTGTTATTGAAAAGGCAAGGAAAAAAAAATAGATGCATAACCACTCACTTGTTTTTTTGTTTTGAGACAGAGTCTTGCTCTGTCATCCAGGCTGGAGTGCAGGGGCACAATCTCGGCTCACTGCAACCTCCACCTTCCAGGTTCGAGCGATTCTCGTGCCTCAGCCTCCAGAGTAGCTGGGATTACAGGTGTGTGCCACCATGCCTAGCTAGTTTTTTATTTTGCATTTTTAGTAGAGACTGGGTTCACCACGTTGGTCAGTCTGGTCTCGAATTCCTGATCTCAAGTGATCCACCCACCTTCACCTCCCAAAGTTCTGGGATTACAGGCGGGAGCCACCGCACCCAGCCCATAATAACTCACTTTTAAAACAATGAGGACTTTACATAGTACACATAAAAGGAGGAAGATAAAGAACTATAGCACGTTCAGAGATAATCAATAAAATAAACATAGTGTCTGCCTTACATACAAGTCTTCTATATATGCTACAAAAGAATTACTTCAGGCAGTCACAGTCATGACAACAATAAAGAAATAGTTTTCTGTATAGCTATCAGAGTGGATGAAAATTTTGTTATTTTCTTTAGATGTAAAAATGTGGAGAGGGAGTACTTGGAGAGGGGGTGTTTTTCTGTTTTGTTTTGTTTTTTTGGTAGAGATGGGGGTCTCACTATGTTGGCCAGGCTGGTCTCGAATTCCTGGCCTCAAGCAATCCTCCCACCTTGGCCTTCCAAAGTGCTGGGTTTACTGGTGTGAGCCACCATGCCAAGCCAAGAATTTTAAAAAATTAGCCAGGTGTGTTGGTGCATACCTGCAGTCCCAGCTCCTGGCTTGGCTGAGGTAGGAGTATTGCATGAACCCAGGAGGTCAAGGTTACAGTGAGCTATAACCACATGTGTACTCCAGCCTGGGAGCCTGGGTGACAGAGTTAAGACTCTGTCTCTTAAAAAAAAAAAAAATTAAATAAATGCTGATGGAAAATCTAAATAGATGTGGACTTGTCTTCTTTAGGCACTCATCATGTCTCTATTTTTAATTTCTCCAAAGGATTTTTTATGGTCTTATCTTGGCCTGAGGATACAAAGTGGAAGTTAACTTAATGCTGCTCAGGGAAAAATAAAAATAAACCGGCACTTACAGGAATCTGTTACAACAACAAGTATCTAAACAACTGAAGCCACGAGTTTTCTGAATTATATCTAAGATTTGCTAATTTTCTATTGTGACTGAGGAGCTGTATTCTTGTGACCAAAAAAAGCTATTAAAAAGGAAAAGAAAACCAGACACACATACACACCAACCGGGGGGCAGACTTGTTGGCAATATTGATGAAAATGACCTACAAAAAGAACTTGGACCCACACAAGGACCATAGGAGAGCGGTAAGAAGGAAACCACGCACCGCTCTGAAGCAATAGAAATTGCAAAAGGAGGCCGGGCGCGGTGGCTCAAGCCTGTAATCCCAGCACTTTAGGAGGCCGAGACGGGCGGATCACGAGGTCAGGAGATCGAGACCATCCTGGCTAACACAGTGAAACCCCGTCTCTACTAAAAAATACAAAAAAAACTAGCCAGGTGAGGTGGCGGGCGCCTGTAGTCCCAGCTACTCGCTGGGACTGGAGAATGGGAGGCTGAGGCAGGAGAATGGCGTAAACCCAGGAGGTGGAGCTTGCAGTGAGCTGAGATCCGGCCACTGCACTCCAGCCTGGGTGACAGAGTGAGACTCCGTTCTCAAAAAAAAAAAAAAAAAGAAAGAAATTGCAAAAGGAAACAACTGGAGATTTAACACTGCAAAAAGTTCAATTTCTTTTCCTTTTCTTTCTTTTTTTTTTTTTTTTTTTGAGACAGAGTTTCGCTGTTTCGCCCAGCCTGGGGTGCAGTGGCACGATCTCAGCTCACCGCACCCTATGCCTCCCAGGTTCAAGCGATTCTCCTGCTTTAGCCTCCTAAGTAGCTGGGATTACAGGCATGCGCCACCACGTCTGGCTAAGTTTTGTATTTTTAGTAGATACGAGGTTTCTCCATGTTGGTCAGGCTGATCTCGAACTCCCAACCTCAAGTGATCTGCCCACCCTGGCTTCCCAAAGTGCTGGGATTATAGGCGTGAACCACCACGCAAGGCCAAGATTAATTTCTTTATAAAGAAAATGCAATAATGCCAGAAAAAAAAAAAGACCAACAATGGAGAGGGAAAGAATTAAAAGATCCACTGACATATACATGAGCGACAAAAATAGGGAGAAATGCAAATCCAGGTACTGTTTTCCTTCCTAGAAATCGAACAGGTACAAATTAAGGTAAATATGAGATCAGTTCTGTCAAATTAGCAAAAAATTTCAGAATGATAAAGATTAGTAGAAAAGAGACATTTATACAATGGTTGTTAGTACTATAAATTAGTACAATCTTTTTGGAAAACAACATGATTATCTGACAGAATTGTCCTAACTATACAATATGTATATAATATTAGAATTTTCATATCTGAGAGAAAAACCAACAACAAAGGTTCAGAGGAGAAAAATAACTTTCTCAGGGTCACACAACCTAAATTCAAAGTCCGGCCCAACTGACCCAAATCTAGGAACTTACTATAATCATTTATTACTATTTTGATACAGGGTCTCACCCCCATCACCTGCACTGGCGGGCAGTGGTGTGATCAAGGCTCACTGCAGCCTTGACTTCCTGGGCTCAGGTGATTCTCCCACCCCAGCCTCCTGAGTAGCTGGGACAACAGGTGCACACCAACACACCTGGCTAAATTTTTGTATTTTTAGGAGAGACGCAGTTTCACCATGTTGTCCAAGCCAGTCTCAAACTCCTGCGCTCAAGTAATCTGCCCACCTAGGTCTCCCAAAGTGCTGGGATTACAGGCATGAGCCACTGTGCCCGGCCAGGAACTTATTATTATTATTATCATCATTATTATTATTGACCCAATTCTGTTACTCTATAAAGACATAAAAAAAGAAATCTATATAATCTCCAATAATTTCAATGCTGGAAATTTGTTTCAAGGAAAATTTCAAGAGCAGAAAAAAAACCTTCAGAAAATATTCACTACAGTGTTACCTTAGTAACACTTTCACAGAAAAATAATTCTAATTATTCTACAATTAGACAAGTCAAATACAGTAAGTTATATGAATACTGCATACTTTTTTTTTTTTTGAGATGGAGTTTCACTCTTGTTACCCAGGCTGGAGTGCAATAGTGCGATCTCGGCTCACCACACAACCTCCGCCTTCCGGGTTCAAGTGATTCTCCTGCCTCAGCCTCCCTAGTAGCTGGGATTACAGGCATGCACCACCACACCTGGCTAATTTTGTATATTTAGTAGAGACAGGGTTTCTCCATGTTGGTCAGGCTGGTCTTGAACTCCTGACCTCAGGTGATCTGCCCGCCTTGGCCTCCCAAAGTGCTGGGATTACTGGTGTGAGCCAATGTGCCCTGCCTACTGTGTACTTTTTAAAGAAAATTACGCACATTATATAGAGAAACAGTTATATTTATGGTAGCTTTTTGTAAAAAAGCAAAAAAGCTATTTTGTACCCATATTATTTTTAAAACTCAGGCTGGGAAGAAAATTTACAAATCTGAAACTAGTTCCAATAGTTATACTGTTAAGGGTTAACTGTGAGTTAACAGTGTTGGTAAGCTCATGAACATTCTATTCTGTAGTGTCTTTTTTTTTTTTTGAGACGGAGTCTCGCTCTGTCGCCCAGGCTGGAGTGCAGTGGCCGGATCTCAGCTCACTGCAAGCTCTGCCTCCCGGGTTCACGCCATTCTCCTGCCTCAGCCTCCCGAGTAGCTGGGACTACAGGCACCCGCTACCTCGCCCGGCTAGTTTTTCTGTCGTGTCTTTTAATGTTGCTGGCAATAAATATGTTTACAACAAAAACTGAGACAATCAATGGGTGAATGGTTAAACAAACTGCTGTCTATTCAATGGAATATCAAAAAAAGCAGTGAACAGTGATACGTGCCACATGGATGGCTGGAGGAAGCTGGATACAGGAGACTACACAGTGTGTATTTTCATTACGTGGAACTCTAGAGAAGATAACTGTACACTAGAGGGACTGAATTAGATCAGTAGTTTCCTAGGGCCAGGTGTGGGGGGCTGGGATTGCCTGGGAAGGGGCACAGAGAAACTTTTGAGGCAGAGGATTCCCTTTTATCTTGATCATTGTGGATAAATGGGTGTGCAAATTCAAAATTCACTGGAATGTATACTTTAAATGGACGCATTTAATTGTGTGTTCATTATATCTCAATAAAGTTGATTATAAAAATTAAAATACCATAAATTACTTAAAGGTGGGAAGGCTATCATTTCATGCGTGCAAACAGAAAGAAAAATAAGAACTATTTGCCAAGTGCTTATCAATTTAAAAAAGCCTATGAGAAAATAATCATTCAAATTTAGAGATACTTATCAGTGACTTCTTCTAAAAGGTAAAAGCAAAGAAATGCGGTTAAGATACACAAAATAATTTGCTATTCTCAAGACTTTTTAAACTGTGTTAAAGACCGTATCAGATATCAGCAAAATAATTAAAATGCACCTACATTGTGCAAAAGTTAAATTTTTCCCTTTCCATGATTAAAGTTTTCTTCATATATGACAAGATATACTCATAACTAATATACAATCATTTTCTAGCCTGGCAACATAGCAAGAACCCCATTTCTAAAAGAAATTAAAAATTAGTATGCTGGCGTACACCTGTACTCCCAGCTACTTGGGAGGCTGAGGCAGGAGGATCACTTGATCCCAGGAGTTCAAGGGTGCAGTAAATCATTATCACACTACTGTGCTCCAGCCTGGGCAACACAGTGAGACCCTGTCTCAAAAAAAAAAAGTGAAATAAGTAGAAAATTTTTAACTCCCAAATAAACAATATTGATACATACCCCATAAATAAAAATTCTTGGTTAAGTTCTAAAAAAAAAATACAAAGGTTGTATAAGAAGATATTTAAGTAAATGAACAAAATAAATGTGCTTACTGTATTAATAAATTTGTGGACTTCTTTGCTTCAAGTCTAACTCTTAAGTGATTGGGTAAGTAGTAGAGTTGTGATAAGTGGCAACTGCATTAATCATAACATGGAATAATTTAACGTCTAAAACCAGTTCTCACCAATGCAGACATGTATGCTAAAGCTCCAGCAAGTCTCTATTGCTTCTTACTCTCCTATTTACAATCTTTGTTAATAAGCAATCTCCACCCCTTTGACAAGAGTAGCCGCTTTATGGCTTATTATAATTAGTATTTCAACACCAGGTCTCAAGACTGAAAAAACCATGGGAAATTCTCGGTATGATTCAGCACATAAAAAATAGATGCTTGTGAATGTGAGTGTGTATTGGGGGGTGGCCAATACGTGGTAGAATCCCAATCATCACGCACAAAAGGAGCTCAACTTGTCACACTGGAAACAAAGGGAGGAGTGTCACCATTGGAGAAGGCTAAGGTACCTCCGAAGAATCCCAGAAGTCAACAAATGGTATGTCTGAAAGGGTGACAGGGGAGGCTATTTTGGGCACAGTAAATTACAAGTAAGTAACTCAATAATAATTTTTTTTCCCCCCGAGACAGAGTTTTGCTCTTGTTGCCCAGGCTGGAGTGCAACGGCACGATCTCGGCTCACCACAACTTCTGCCTCCCGGGTTCAAGCGATTCTCCTGCCTCAGCCTCCCGAGTAGCTGGGATTACAGGCATGCGCCACCACACCCGGCTAATTTTGTATTTTAAATAGAGACACGGTTTCTCCATGTTGGTCAGGCTGGTCTTGAACTGCTGACCTCAGGTGATCCGCCTGCCTCAGCCTCCCAAAATGCTGGGATTACAGGCGTGAGCCACGAGCCCGGATGGATAACTCAATAATAATATATTACATAATGTTATGTTTTATTAAGTAATATTATGTTATTTAAAAAATATGTTATAATATAAAATTGGCTGACCATCCAAGTTTTCCAACACTGAAAGAAACTGACATTGCCAAGTTTTGCAACATTAAAGTACAAAGTCAGTCCTTTAAATTTTGATAAAATCTGACTCAGGATGAATGAATTCACGCATGCATACACAAGGTCACACACCATTCAAACCCCAAGGTTGTACCCAGGAAGGTCCATGCAGTCAGGAAACCCCAGCCCTGATCCAATGCCAGGCACGCTGTAAATGTTCAATATTTATGGAGTAAGAGAATAAACAGATGATCACTCAGCAAAGACTCCTGTTACTTTGTACACATTTCATCAGCCACCATCCTGGTAGGCCAAATGCAAGCAATAAAATAAACCAGTTGTTACCACCGGCTTGAAATAGCTTTTCATCCTGACCTAACACTTTAAGATGCAATTTGAAGGGCTGTATAAGAAATGCCTAGGAAATTTAGCATAGGTTCATTGCCTCTGCTCCAGGAAAAACCAAGTCTCTCCTAAAACTGTTCAGAATACCTCATTGGTACTTTTTTATATTAATGTTTATCGTGACCAATGATAAATTTTAAAAATACATTAAGGCAAATTCTCAATGAAATAAGCGAAGTTCTTAAAAGGTCCTACTGCCAGAATACACTAACATTAAGTTGATATAAATAATCATGTTTTTTGTTTCTGAGACAGGGTCTTACTCTGTCATCTAGGCTGGAGTGCAATGGCATGATCATGGCTCACTACAGCCTCGAACTCCCTGGGCTCAGATAATCCTCGCACCTCCAAGGTAGCTAGGACTACAGGTACGCCACAACGCCTGGCTAATTTTGTTTGTTTATTTTTTCAAGATGGAGTCTTGCTGTGTTGCCCAGGCTGGAGTGCAGTGGCGTAATCTCAGCTCACTGCAACCTCCACCTCCTGGGTTCAAGCAATTCTCCTGTCTCAGACTTCCAAGTAGCTGAGACTATAGGCATGCGCCACCATGCTGAACTAATTTTTGTAGTTTTAGTAGAGACGGGGTTTCACTATGTTGGCCAGGCTGGTCTTGAACTCCAGACCTCATGATCCATCTGTCTCGGCCTCCCAAAGTGCTGGAATTATAGGCATGACCCAATTCTTTTCTTATTTTTTATTTCTGAGATGGGGTCTGGCCCTGTCGCCCAGGCTGGAGCACAGTGATGTAATCTCGGCTCCCTGTAACCTCCATCTCCCAGACTCAAGCCATCCTCCCACCTCAGCCTCCCAAGTAGCTGGGATTACATGGCTGTGCCACTACACCCAGCTAATTTTTGTATTTTTTTGTAGAGACGGGTTTTTGTCATGTTGCCTAGGCTGATCCTGAATTCCTCTGCTCAAGTGATCCGCCCCCTTCAGCCTCCCAAAGTGCTAAGATTACAGGCGTGAGCCACCGCACCCCACCTATCCCCCAATTCTTGATTCTCATAGGTTTGGGAGGAGAAAATTGTATTGTATAGAAAAGAATATATTTTCCCCCTTCTTTCCCAAACGTTATACTTTTTTTTTTCTTTTCTTTTCGCTGCACTGCTTAGAATTTCCAGTACAAGGTTAAAGAGTAACGGGTTAAATTTTGCTATTATTATAGCAAAAATGTCATGTTTGTGATGTTAATAAACATCAGCTAAGTTTTCATTGATACACCTGCTAGACTAACACTAAACAGTAATTGCAAATTAGACATTTAAGGATCTATAAATATCTGTTCTAAGTAGAACGTACTAACTAGAATACATTTGTCAGGTATGCTCATTATGTCAATTTCATGTATAAATTTCTCTTCCTTTCTAGATGACTGACACATCCTTTTGTCATAAAATCAAATTTCAAATGCCAAAACCTATTACTTCCATTTAGCAATAAAAGCTAGCAATCACTGAGGGGAAGCCAACTTCCAAAAGTTTACTTGTAGCTGACAAAAAGAACAGACAGTTCTGAAGTGGAAAACGATGTCCCGAGAGAACACAGAGTACCACCAGAGTATCTGATTTCTCAGGGCCTTCCCAGGACAAGGGAGCTGCCACTGTCAAGTGCTCCCTAGCAGTCAGCAAGCGAGCTAGCAGGTGATGGGACCTGCAGTGACACTGCCATGTGGATAATCAGGCATCTTGTCTGACTTCTTTTATCACAAATTATTGTTCTTTACTTCAAGAAAGAAAAAAAAAAAAAAAAAAAAAGGAAAAAAACCCGGGGAAAAGTTTTTTTTTTTTTTTTTTTTGGTCCTGCTCCTCAAAAACGAAAATGAGAATTTATTTTAACACATCATCTTTTCAGCAGACAGTAATAAATGAACCGTGGTGGAAGGTGTGAGTAGTGAGAGGTCTAAAGGGCCAATATAAAATTGGAAAAGATAATTAAAAGACTTAGAAAAACACTTCATAAAACCCAGTGTGCAAGGCCAAATCCCACAACTCTGCAGGCAGATACCAAAAGGTGCTGTCTGCAGGAGGCTTTTTGTTGACAGGTTAGAAGATAGAAGAGATGGAGTGAGAAACCGCTCTGCATTATAAATGGCAGGTTGTGACATCTTTAAAAGGGAGGCAGAGTGGAAAACAATCATGTATTATAGACTAGTCTGTTTGGAATTTTATTTTCAACTTAAGGAGACATATGTTAGCCATAGAGAAATGATGCATGATTTATATCCATTTGTTAAAAATACTTTTGATTTCATTCCACAGGCAGTTCTAACAAATAATCTATGAGAATGAAAGGGAATACAGAATGAAGAGCTGTTAATCTTCCAGCAGCAGCCTAGGAGGTGGAATCTGAGGTGCACTGAAACCAGGTATTACCTGCCTCGTGGTTTAGAGGGTGGGATCCAGAGTCAGACTGTGTATGGATACGGGCTGCACCAGGTACTGGGTAAGGTCAGGATGGTCACTAACTTCTCTGAGTCTTAGAATGCAGACAACCATACTTCCTACCCTCAGAGGATTGTTGAGAGTGATTGGAAAGTAAACTCCACACTAAGTTCGGAACAGTAAGTGCTCGCTAAATGTCAACTGCATTTGTGATGACTAGAATGATAATGATAATGGCTCGACCCTAGGTGCGTTACATCTAACTATTCTGTTTTTTTTTTTTTTTTTTGAGACGGAGTCTTGCACTGTCACTGGGCTGGAGTGCAATGGTGCAATCTCGGCTCACTGCAACCTCTGCCTCCCAGGTTTAAGCAATTCTCCTGACTCAGGCTCCCAAGTAGCTGGGACTGCAGTAGCCCACCACCACACCTGGCTAATTTTTTTGTATTTTTAGTAGAGACGGGGTTTCACTATGTTGGCCAGGCTGGTCTCGAACTCCTGACCTCGTGATCCACCTGCCTCGGCCTCCCAAAGTGCTGGGATTACACGCATGAGCCACCATGCCCGGCTGCATCTAACTGTTCTAATAAGGGCTCTGGGAAAGAACTTAAGATCACAGTGATGAAATCTCCTGGCCAGACTCGATTGGGTGGGGCTGTTCGTAATGCTCGATGACTGGGCTATCTTAAATGCAGATACCTTGTAACAAAGCCCTTGCAAGAGACGGTAGCATGCCACAACGGAGAGACAGGATGACTAATGCTCATGCAACCAGAAATGGCTATCACAGGCCACGAGGACCGGATGATACCTTAACAGTGAGACAGCCAAATGCTTAGGCAGATAAAATGGGGTCCCCGGGGAATCTCCAATCATTCCAAGAATGTTTACATTAGATGCTTTTGGGTCGATGAGGGAACCTGCCCAGGGCTTGTCTGGGCATCCCACAGTGGACTTGGAGCCTGACACACACACTGGGGGAAGTGGGCGGGGCCACGGGGAATTCTTCCATAGGGAAGAGAAGCCTGCTCTCCTCCGCTCCTCTAGTGACCTGGGAATCAATATGTGAGGCGGGGGCCTGTTAGCAGGAACCCCTCTCACTTTGCCGAGGGTTTTCTTTTTTTCCTTTCTTTTTTTTTTTTTTTTTTTTTTTTGAGAGGGAGTCTCGCTGTCTCCCAGGCTGGAGTGCAGTGGCGCGATCTCGGCTCACTGCAAGCTCCGCCTCCCGGGTTCACGCCACTCTCCTGCCTCAGCCTCCGGAGTAGCTGGGACTACAGGCGCCCGCTACCACACCCGGCTAATTTGTTGTATTTTTAGTAGAGATGAGGTTTCACCGTGTTAGCCAGGATGGTCTCGATCTCCTGACCTCGTGACCTCCCAAACTTCCCAAAGTGCTGGGATTACAGGCGGGAGCCACTGCGCCCGGCCATTTTCCTTTCACCTAATATATTAAACCCTGCTCTACTCATCCTTCAATGTGTCCGTGTGCCTAAGTTTTCCTGATCGTGTGACAAGACCTCGGGTTTTAGCTGAACAAAGGAGCAAAATTCTGCAACAGTCACCTGGGCCAATGGCTGGCAGATTTGTTTTTAGCTACAGAATTTGTTTTTCAAAGAAATCTTACTTGTAAGCCACAAAATGGAGGATCTGGGGGTTCCAGAGTGAAGCTCATGATTTGGGGGGTTTTGGGGGGTGGAAGATGCACTTTCTGAATACACTGTCCCAAGTAAACCACCCATCTGCCCTGAATGACACACTGCTCACTCATCTTCTAAGGAAAGAAGAGTCCTCTCAAATTCCTTTCAGCCTGGAACTTGGAACAAGAAGGAAATACCTATTCTCACCCACTGGTCCAAATGTAATTACTTCTATTTCTATTTTAAAAAATATTTGGAAACAGAAAATGAAATTTGTCACTCTTAATAGGGTATCTGATATCTTTTTTTTTTTTTT
>NW_016817195.1:21666-44694 GCF_001698545.2 Rhinopithecus bieti | reverse complement strand
TGAGACGGAGTCTCGCTCTGTCGCCCAGGCTGGAGTGCAGTGGCCAGATCTCAGCTCACTGCAAGCTCCGCCTCCCGGGTTTACGCCGTTCTCCTGCCTCAACCTCTCAAGTAGCTGGGACTACAGGCGCCCGCCACCTCGCCCGCCTAGTTTTTTGTATTTTTTTAGTAGAGACGGGGTTTCACCGTGTTAGCCAGGATGGTCTCGATCTCCTGACCTCGTGATCCGCCCGTCTCGGCCTCCCAAAGTGCTGGGATTACAAGCTTGAGCCACCGTGCCCGGCCCTCTCTGATTTTTTTAAGTATCTATGTAATTCTCTGCTCCTAACAGTCTCCCATAAAGATAATAAAGTTCCCTCTTAGTTATCATCTAGGGAAAATAGAAAACAATTAGTGAAACGAAATCAGATGATTAAAAACAGTTACTGAAAGAACATGATGAGGATCCTGTTTTACTGTTTACTCTTTAAAAATCTTTTTTTTTTTTTTTTTTTTTGAGATGGAGTCTAGCTCTGTTACCCAGGCTGGAGTGCAGTGGTATAATCTCAGCTCAATGCAACTTCTGCCTCCCAAGTTCAAGTGATTCTCCTGCCTCAGCCTCCTGAGTAGCTAGGACTACAGGCACAAACCACCGCCTGGCTAATTTTAGTGTTTTTCGTAGAGACGGGGATTCACCATGTTGGCCAGGTTGGTCTCGAACTCCTGATCTCCAGTGATCCGTCTGCCTCGGCCTCCCAAAGTGCTGGGATTACAAGAATGAGTGACTGCACCCGGCCAAAAATCAAATATTTAGAAATTAACTTTATTCAGGGTGGTTGAAAAGTGAAACTGGCTGTAATATGTCATATATTTTCCATAAACATCCTTTACATTAAAAATGTACCAAGACTCAAAAACAAAAAATCCAAGGTTTCTCTATTGATAATTTTCTCCATTATTTCTCCCTACTGTAAATTCAGCATCTTTTTGGTGTTCGCATAATGTACATTTCATTGCTATCTGTGGAATGTCAACATTAAAACAGACGCCCTCTCATATACTGACATCTATTTAAATGGAAAATGAGTTGCTAGTCCGCATTACCCAGCTGTCATCCCACTCACTCACCTCTTTCTTCATGTTCCAGCCCTGCCAGCAGTGCATAAAATATGTGATAATTCCTTTCCCCAGGATTTTGCCTTACTACTCGGTTCTGGGAAGATAAATCAGATTTATATTCAGAGATGTTTCCTGTGCTTAATTCACACAAACCAGTAATTTCTGAAAATTGTTATTATGGAAGAAAATGTGGATTAAATCACGTTTACTTACTTTTTCTAATAAATCTTCATGTGAAAAGTAATGGCAAGTCAAGGAAAAAAACAAAGCTATGCCATGCTCAACTAGTCTTTCATTTTCTATTCTTTGCTGCCCAAATAATTACAGCTCCCTGTTCCTTTGACATAGAAGCTTCCAGTGCCAACAGACAAGCAAACAAAGCATAGACTATTTCATCTAAATACAATTCCAGGCTTGACACATGGTACCCTGTCAGGTACCTAACTAGCTGACACAGCTGATTTGAAACAAATACCTGAGGTTTAATGATGAATTCAATGTTTTAGATTATGGAAATTATATCAGAGATTTATAAAACAAATATGGTTCTTTATCTCACAGAAGAATTTTTGTTTTATTTTATTTATTTATTTTTTTTGACAGTGTCTTGCTCTGTCACCCAGGCTGGAGTGCAGTGGCGCGATCTTGGCTCACTGCAACCTCTGCTACCCGGGTTCAAGTGATTCCTGCCTCAGCCTCCCAAGTAGCTGGGATTACAGGCACACGCCACCATGCCTGGCTAATTTTTCTATTTTTAGTAGCAGTGGGGTTTCACCTTGTTGGCCAGGCTGATCTCCTGACTTCAAGTGATCCCACCACCTCGTCCTCCCACAGTGCTGGGATTACAGACATGAGCCACCACCTCCGGCCACACAGAATAATTTTTTAAAATTATTTTATGTTATTTTTTTAAGAGACAGGGTCTTGCTATGTTGCTCAGGCTGGCCTCTAACTCCTGGGCTCAAGCAATCCTCCTGCCTCGGCCTCCCAAGTAGCTGTAACTATAGGCACATACACCACGTCCAGCTCATAGAAAAATTAACAGGTAAAGTATTACTAACATTAGAGCAATAACTAACTGCTCTAATTCGTTCAAGAACCAGAGAAAGAAACGTTTCACATTCTTTTTCAATCCTTATAATTAGTGAGAAGTTTCCACTTAAGAGAATCAAACACTCTAGATAAAAAAATAAATGAAAGAGGATACAATCTACAATTCTCCCGCCCTGAATATTTCCTTTCTGACAGATGTTCAGCTGAACAAACTTCCCAAAGCGACTAGAGTTGTTGTTGTACACGGTCTTCGCATTGCCGAAAGCTTCCATGATGGGGCTGTGAAGACAGCGAGGGCAGCAGACAGCGTTAATAAGGGCGGGTCTGAAGATAGCAACAGCACTTGTCACAAATGTCAAAATATACAACTGCGAGAAAAATCTGAAACCAAAAGGACTGAGGGTGACAAGGTTTATTTCCAGAAGAGCCAGATTTTCAAAATGCTTGTTGAAATGGGTTTATCCGCATACCCATCTTAGCGAGTACAGCTGTGCTCCCAATGGATGCCACAGAGTTAAGGGGACCACAATGGCTAGTTCCTGCACAAGTGAGTGTGGCCTTACATGCGCAATCCAGGGACTACACAGAAAAAGCCCCCACCCCAGTTATAGAAACTGAAGAAGTTCCAGTCCTGGAAATTTCACCTATTTGTTGTATGTCCCCGGGGGCAACTCATTTAATTTATTTACGTCTTTTCCAAGTGTAAGATGGAGTTAGACTAGATCGGGGCCGGCAAACTTTTTCTGGAAAGGACCAGACAGTAAGTGTTTTAGGCTTTGCAGACCATGGGGTCTCAGTTGCAACTACTCAGCTCTGCCACTATAGCCTAAAAGCAGCTGTAAACACTACTCATGAGTGTGGCTGGGTTCCAATAAAACTTTATTTATAAAAACAGATTACAGAAGGAAGATGAAGTTCTGGAGACAGATGGCAGCAATGGTTGCATAACAACGTGAATGTACTTAATGCCAACGCCACCGCTCCATACACTAAAAACTAGTTAACACGCATTTAGTGCTAGGTCTATTTTACCACGGTTTTTAAATGGAGTGTATACAGGCTAAAAAACAAAAACGGGCTGCAGGATATAGGCATGAGGCTGTGGTTTGCCAACCCCTGGACAAATCTCTAAATAATAGGATGTATAAAGTCTCTACTGGTTCTAAAGTCTTACAAGGCACAAACCATCTATCAGGCAATGACATATTTTATACAACAATATGGGTGACACCTAGCCCTCTTTCTAAGTTCTGAGGCTCCCTGTTATAGAATGCATCACTGATCTTCTGCACACAAGAGGTCCGTTCTGCTCATGTTAAGCCTCCAAACAGTGGATGCTGAAGTGAACCCTGCTTGTCTCCACACTAACCCCCCTTTTACACAGTGGCTGGGGGTTGACATTTCTGCTGCTGACAAGGCCTCCAGAAAGCTAGTCAAGTTTATTCTTCTCTGTAAACTCCAATACAAGTGCCCTTAGGATCTGATCTAGGTGCTTCAAAAACACATGAAGCTGGAGTCAAAGGCTCTCGGGTAGGAAGGAGGCTGCAGACGGTCATTGGGTGCCACTCAGTCCCCATTTCAGACCTGGCCTGACGATGAAGCGGCAGGAGGCAGAAGGAGTTGCTGCTGGGCTCATTAGATATTACTATGTGCATAGCAAGACCTTTTCTTCAGGAATTGTAAAAGAGAAGTCAAGAAAAAGAGAAACACGACTAACTAATTTTTAACTCTTCCTTAAATAAGCCATACCATAAGGAAAGTGAATCCTATTAGTTGGAAACAAGAAAATCAATAAACAAATACCTGCTTTCAAGAATGGCTCGTTCAACACAGGATGTCTTCTCCTTTAAGGACAATTCCAAAGACTGTTGACTGATGACTGACAGAAACTTGAGGATCAATTTAGTGCTTTCGGTTTTACCTGCCCCACTTTCACCACTGAAAGATAAAATGCAAAAGTTTGTGCTTCTAACTATAATTAAAACAAACAAACAAAACAGCTTTGGTCAATGGCACCGTAATTACTCAACGGAACAATGGTAGAAAGGTGGGAAAAGGGAGATCAAAATGCCTGTTTCCAAAGAGCTGAGTTAAAAGAAAGCAAAAGTCCTTTCTCCTGCTGGCCACACTGTGTCTGGCCTTACTTGCCTCTTTTGGCAAATGAGGCAAACAGAACTACCTTTTCCCAAGGAAAGGTCATAAGATGGATGGTGCTTTACAGGCAAGGTAAGCTCTGGGAGAGAGGAATCTTCATTTCGTTCATCCCAAACACCTCCACCGTGTAAACATTTGGTTAAATGCATGAGCTCACTAACATGATCTGTCTGGGAAACTTAAAGCAGGTACAAGTGCATAAAAATGCAATCATTCATGAATATCATTGAGGGGACAAGGCAATGAACCTGCGGGTATACACAACCCACACTGAATCAGGTTATTCTCACAATAATCCATGAGGGAAGCATGGCTGAGTGTCCGAGTCGGACTCTTAACGCCAGGCCTGCCTGCTGAGGTCAGGTGTTAGTGATAGTTAAGCACAAGTGAACAAAAAATCCAGAAGGAAGAGAGGCAAAGGACAGATGTAAATAAGGGATGAGTTATGACTTAAGAGACTGGCAAACATTAGTCAGGCCAAGAAAGCACAGAAGCCACAGAAGCTGGGAAAGATTCTTATGGGAGAATGAGATCCAGGCCTGATTAGGTCAGTTGGGCTGAGATGAAAGGTGGCAGCAGACACGAGCTAAGGTTAAGCTGGATGCTTCAGAGGCAAGTGCAGGAGCCGGACGGCGGTGATGACCTCATCAAGGTCACCTGTAAAAAACACATCTTTGGAGGAAAAGCTCTAGCAGGACCGAAGGGTCCCTCGGGAGACCAGCTGCTGCTGTTGTCTAGGCCCGCGGTGGCCAGGTCCCAAACATGGTTAATTAGGCTGGACATGGAGAGGAAGACACGGACATGAGAGAGACTTGAAAGGAGAAATCCTGGGCAGGCGCGGTGGCTCACACCTGTAATCCCAGCACTTTGGGAGGCCAAGGTGGGCAGATCACGAGGTCAGGAGATCAAGACCATCCTGGCTAACACAGTGAAACCCCGTCTCTACTAAATATACAAAAAATTAGCTGGGCATAGTGGCGGGTGCCTGTATTCCCAGCTACTCGGGAGGCTGAGGCAGGAGAATGGCGTGAACCCGGGAGGCGGAGCTTGCAGAGAGCCGAGATCGCGCCACTGCACTCCAGCCTGCCTGCCTGGGTGACAGAGTGAGACTCCATCTCAAAAAAAAAAAAAAAAAAAAAAAAAGGAAAGGAGAAATCCCATCCATTTGGCATATGGCACCATGCTTGGTGCTGTGCAGAGAAGAGAAGCAGCAAAGAGCCTGGAAACTTATGAGAAAGGTAAACCAAAGGAATAAGCAAGAGCACAGCCATACAAACACCACCACGAGGCAGCACGCTGACAACCACTGAATGCTGGGACAGGCAGATGAGCCCCTTTTGCGTTCTAAAGAGAAGTCCTGTGGAGTACCAAGAGCTGGGATGTTATCAGGAAAGAGGAATTTTGCTAAAAATGTGAATTAATTGCATGTAGTAAGAGAGGAAATGATTCAGAGATGACGCCAACATGCCGGGCTTGGTGCAGGGGTCCCAGGGATCTCCACTGGTCTAGACAACCGCAGTCCTTTCACCCACTCTACTAGCGACAGTCCCGGGCAGGGGCCAGTGTCACGGTTCCACGAAGATGTAATGTCGTAATGTCAAGGGTACTGTGGGCTCCTAGGGGAGGTTTGCACACACACACGACACCAGACAGAAATGTCCCCTTCGCGGCAGATAACAAAGATCTGAGAATCTAAACCTGTCTTGAAATCATAAAGCAAAAGTCAAGAAAATCAGAGGCAAGCCCAGTGGGAGTGGGGGCTGAACCCACATCCCTGAAACTGCCCTGCCTCGTGTGGTCTGAAATAGTAAAAGGCAGCATAGATTAGGCCACCTTTAATTGGGGTTTCCCTTACTAGTCACCAGGATCTTCCCAGTACAGAGCTCAGCATACACATCTGCTCGGCCCAGTGCCTGGCATGTGGGATGCATCCAACAACAGTGCATGGAATGACTCACAGAAACCGAGACAGACAGTTTCAAGGAATGATTTAAATGATTTAAATCATCTTCCATATTTAAAACGTATCTATATTGATGTGGCAGCTGTTGGTGGCTGAGTTATTAAAACAAAAACGAGAGGGATAAGTTGTCTAGTGAAAATGGTGAGGCAGAAACAATGTTATGTGTTCCTCAACCTACTTCTTTATCCTCGGGCACACAGAAGCCCAAAACGTTTAGACTCCCTTGCAGTAAAAACGGCAGGCAGAGGCCAGGCACGGTGGCTCGCGCCTGTAATCCCAGCACTTTGGGAGGCTGAGGCGGGTGGATTACTTGAGGTCAGAAGTTTGAGTCCAGCCTGGGTAACACAGTGAAACCCTGTCTCTACTCAAAATACAAAAATTAGCCGGGCGTGGTGGCGCACGTCTGTAATCCCAGCCACATGGGGAGCTGAGGCAGAAGAATCACTTAAACCTGGGAGGTGGAGGTTGCAGTGAATGGAGATCACGCCACTGCATTCCAACCTGGGTGACAGAGCCAGACTCCATCTCAAAAAAATAATTAAAAAATAAACAAACAAAAACAAAAAGCCGGCACGCAGTCAGTAACAAGGGGACCAAGTGTAGCCAGTTGAACAACTGAGCCAAGGGGCTATCAGCCACTTCAATGCCTGGTAGCTAAAAACTCCCTTCACGGTTCTCTGGGTTCCATCTTCCGTTTGTCACCTAAGTGTCCTCAGAGATGGTACATCTTCCAAGCAAAGAAGCCTACAGAGTAGACTCCAGTCCCTTGCCTACCCACCAGGGGCTGTGAGAGGAGCAAGAAACAGACCATCCCTGTGTTACACCCCTAAGATTTGAGGGCTGTCTGTTATAGCAGTCAGCCTACCTTGGCTCACCGAACATGGCAAAAATACAATCATGGAGAAGATACGATACTCTTCAAACTCTACAGCAGAGGCTTGGTCAAAGAAATCCTAGGATTCTCGTCATCGTAAGATGTCTGAAGAGTGTACGACACATTGAGAAAAAATATGGCTGGAGATGGACCCAGTCATGGATATCAGTCTCTGTCAGTCTCTTATACAGGTGGAAGATCTCTTATCTGAAATGCTTGGGACAAGAAGTGTTTCTGATTTCAGATTTTGGATTTTGAGAATATCTGCATTATACCAATTGGGTAACCCTAAATCTGAAAATATGAAATCGGAAATGGTCAAGAATCTGAAACTTTTTTTAGTGCCAACATGTTCAATGGAAATGCTCTTTTGGGTTCTCTGGGGCAGATTTTCAGATGAGGGAGCTCGACCAGTGTAATGCAAATATTCCAAAATCCAAAAAAATTGGAAAAAATCTGAAAGCTGAAATATGCCTAGCCCAAAGCATTTCAGATAAGGGGTACTCAAGCTGTGTAAGTAAAACGTGGAAAAACCCTCAGATTTGCACAGAGCTCTGCGATGGTGGCTCTCAACCCTGGCTGCACATTAGAACCACCTAATAGGTCCCTCGTCCAAACCTGTGGGCACAGAACTCTGTCATCTGTATCATCTGTATTTAAACAAAAAAATTTTTTTGGCCAGGGGCAGTAGTCACATCTGTAATCCCATCACTTTGGGAGGCCAAGACGGGGAGATCACTTGAGGTCAGGAGTTCGAGACCAGCCTGGCGAACACGGTGAAACCCCGTCTCTACTAAAAATACAAAAATTAGCCAGGCATAGTAGTGGGTGCCTGTAGTTCCAGCTACTCGGAAGGCTGAGGCAGGAGAATCGCTTGAATCCAGGAGGCGGAATTTGCAGAGAGCAGAGATTGCACCACTGCACTCTAGCCTGGGTAACACAGCTAGATCCTTGTCTTTTTTTTTTTTTAATGATTCTACCATGAAGCCAGGTTGAAGAACTGCTACTCCGGAAAGCAGCCTCCCACATAATTCAGCTAGGACTCTACCAGGAGATAAGGGGTGACTACTCAGATACTGGGCTGTGGAAGTGTTTTACAAACAACAGGGCAAAGAAGAAATGTAAGTAAATAACTCGCAAACTGCGAAAACCCAGAAATATGCCGGATATCCTGAGATACTAATGTCAAGGTCACAGACTCTGCAGGTAGAACACTTCTGTCTAACCCGTCTCCTCCTCCTCCTGCCTGTAGCTCCACCTGCTCCTCATTAGCCCAAGGCAATGACAGTCCTATGCCTCATGCCAGTAGGCCAGCTGACACGAACTCAGGCTTTGGCAAAACTGTGTTCATTCAGATTAACCAAAAGGAGCTTATATATATATATATTTTAAAAATTCTAACTATAATAATGAAAATGTGAAAGCGAGCCCAAAGCACTCATGTGGGGCCACAGGCTGTCTTACAAATTGTGAGAATTTTTTGTAGGCACAATGGAAAGTCATAGGACAGTTCCTAAGCAGGAGGGTGTCATGATCAGATTTAAGGTTCTAAAGAATTGTTCTTTTGTGTGTGTGTGTGAGTTTCGCTCTGTCGCCCAGGCTGGAGTGCAGTGGCGCAATCTTGGCTCACTGCAACCTCCACCTCTCTGGGTTCAAGCGATTCTCCTGCCTCAGCCTCCTGAGTAGCTGGGATTACAGGCGCCTGTCACTACGCCCAGCTAATTTTTGTATTTTTAGTAAAGACGGAGTTTCACCATGTTGGCCAGGCTGGTCTTGAACTTCTGACCTCAGGTGATCCACCTGCCTTGACCTCCCAAAGTGCTGGGATTACAGGCATGAGCCACCAGGCCCCCAAGAATCATTCTGACTGTTGCGAGGAGAATGGACAGAAAGGAGACAAGGGAAGAATCAGGGAGAGCGAAAGGGTGATGCAGGAAGGGTCGCAGGGGCAGCAGAGATGAAGTGAGAGGCCCAAGAAAGACTGGAGGGCAAGTGACAGGATGGCTGAGGGGTCTGGCCAGGGGGTGGGCAGCAAGTGATGGATGGGGAGGCATCAGGGATGACTCCTGGGGCCCCTGAGAGTTTGCTACCATGATGATCCAGGAATTGGGAGCACCAGGTTTGTGCATTTGCCAAAACTCATCAAACTGGATACTTACGTTTACCTTAATTTAGGGTGGGAAAAAGAATGACTTCCAGATCTCAGGCTTGGGACAGGGTAGGATGGAGAAGCTACTGGCTGAGATTGGGAAGCACAAGAGGAGGGACAAGTTTCTGGGAGAAAATGACACGGACTTTAGAACATGCCACCCCTGAGACATCTCAGTGATGACACCTAAGGGGCACTAGGACTTAAGTCTGGGACTCGAATGAGAAATTGAGGGTGTATAAACTTCAGGAGTCCTGCAGACTCAGAGAAGAAAACGCAGGTGGGTGAGAAGACAGGAAGTGAAAAATGACTGAGGAGCTGAGGAGTGGCCATGGAGAGCTAGGAAGAAATACAGGATGGGGCGCATGGTGGGGGGCAGCTTGCTGAGATAAAGGAGCAGTTGAATGAGGGTGTGGAACCAAACGAGCATCTTTTGTATTTTTTTCCAAGATGGAACACACTAAAAGTTTTTGAATAATGTCAACAATCCATTAGAGAGAGAGGTCAAAGAATCCAGGGCAAAGAGGCTCAGAGATGCAGCAATGTCCTCAGGCAAACAGAGAGAAGGGATCCAGGACACATCTGAAGGAAAAGCAACCTGATAACGAGCAGGGCCTTTTGTGCACAGGACACGCTAGCCTCCCGGCAGCACACATCAAGGCTGGCAGTTTTCTAGATCCAGCCCATGTGTCAGCAAACAATGGTCCTCAACTCTGACCTGCTGCCTGTTTTTATAAATAAAGTTTTATTGGAACACAGTGCAGGCTGTGCATCTGCATACTATCTGAGTGCTTTCACACTACAAGGGCAGAGTTCATTAGTTGCAACAGAGGTGCTTTCGCCCACAAAGCCTAAAATGTACACTCTTTGGCTCTTTACACAAAACTTTTTGCTGGCACCTATAACACTACTTACAAATCAATTCCCTTGATCCACACGATTTTCTCAAAATATAAACCGGATCACTCCTTCAATTGTTCAATGAACTTAGGAAACTTCTCTACTGTCTAAAGGATTAAGTGCAAAGGTCTTAGGAAGCCAAACAAAGCCCTTATGTTATGAAGTTGTAACAGAAAGTAAGATTCTGTTCTGGAAATATAGACTTCACTCATGCCTGTAATCCTAGCACTTTGGGAGGCAGGCAGATCACTTGAGGTCAGGAGTTCGAGACCAGCCTGACCAACATGGTGAAACCTCATCTCTACTAAAAACACGATAAAAAACTTAGCCAGCCATGATGGTGCATGCCTGTAATCCCAGCTACTTGGGAGGCTGAGGCAGGATAATTGCTTAAACTTGGGAGGAGGAGCCAAGACTGTGCCACCACACTCCAGCCTAGGCAACAGAGCAAGACTCCATCTCAAGAAAACAAAACAAAACAAAACAGAAATATAGACTTCACAGGCATAGAGACTGAAGTTCAAATCCTGTTTGTGGCTAATAGCTGAAGTTTCTTCAGTAAGTCTACCAAACAGTTCTGAGCCTCAGCTTCCCCACAGAAAATGCCTCCTAGACCCTTCTGAGGAATACATAAGCATAAGTCTCTCGATGAATTTCAGTTCCTTTTTCTTTGAGTTTCCCACTCCACCTCTTTCATCTGCTGTATTACAAGAGCATGTCCCCATGCCTTATTCTGCTTGGTGCCTTTCTAATTGAGGATGCAAGTTTTGTTCAGCATTCCAACACTATCACCTCTAAACGTAGAAGTAGAAAAAAAACCAAACACTCAGTTATCAATTCAGGACATGGTTAAGTAGAAATCACTCAAGTTTTGAAAAACCAAAACACACAACGCAAGCAAAGATCCTGAACCAATAGTCATTCCATATATTCATCCTTTGACTGACAGCTGTTGAATGCTGGTCCTCTCCCAGACACTGTCGTGGGTACCAGGCTGCAAAGATGAATTAGCCACAGGCCTTGTCTATATTATTCACCGTAAGAAGTCATACATACTGCAAAGACCACATGCTATGGTTTGGCTGTGTCCCCACCCAGATCTCATCTTGAGTTGTACCCCCATGATTCCCACATGTTGTGGGAGGGACGCGGTGGGAGATGACTGTATCATAGGGGTGGCTTCCCCTATGCTGTTCTTGTGGTCATGAGTGGGTCTCATGAGATCTAATGGTTTCATCAGGGGTTTCTGCCTTTGCGTCTTCTTCACTCTCTCTGCCTGCTTCCATCCATGTAAGACGTAACTTGCTCCTCCTTGCCTGCCACCATGATTGTGAGGCTTCCCCAGCCACATGGAACTATAAGTCCGATTAAACCTTTCTTTTGTAAATTGCCCAGTCTTGAGTATATCTTTATCAACAGTGTGAAAACGGACTAACACACCATAATAAACTAAACCCTGTCTGGTGTATACTGTGTATGAAAAACTAGAGTCAGTGTCAATTGTACTAGAGATCAACCGAAGTCAAACACTGACCTTATGAAACGGAAAATTCAAGTAAGTTTTACATATATATATATATACACACACACACATATTCAAAACCGTAATAGCATGAGCATTCATTTAAATGTACACAAAAAATGGCAAAATTGAAACTAGACATTAAGAGAGGCAACAATCTTGAAAATGAGATCAAAGAAAGAGGCTTTAACTAGAAGCCTCGGGACCTGGCATTGCCACCAAGTAGCAGAGGAGCCTGTCCAATCGATGTTCACTTATAAAGCGAGAGAAAAATTCATCTATGAAGTTCTGTATAATTCAAACACGCTTATTTTCTCAAGCATGAGAATGTTTTTAAAGTAGTAAAACACATTTTAGCCAGCAGGGGGCAGATCATGCCCAAGGAAATCTAAACAGGGCGCCTGTGTCCAGCAACTCCTATTTCTATATTCCATTTTCTCTTAATTCCCACAGCTTCAACCCCCACTTTAAAAAACTGCTGAAGAGAGCTATTAAAATCAAAACACATTTTAATGAGAAATCTATTCTTAAAGTCTCTGTTTCCTGAATTAATTTAGATAAATACAGTTACTCTGTTCACATCAGCATTGCCTAATTGGAGCTTTCTGTTTAGGATCCACCCCGCTCCCCCCTTATTTTTAAATACCATGAAAATGCCAACCTCCTTCCGTTTTAATACATACACACACACATATATATGCACAATGATCTCATTTGATGTTTCACTTTCTTCTTTAGCGGCTCTGTCTAGCAAGTGATGTATTAGTCATGCTCTCATTTCTTCCACTGAATGTAATAAATACAAGCAATTATCAATGGCAATTATTTAAGGATCTAAGTGTGGACACCAATTTGATCTTTTAAAATAGATTGCTCTCTTCCCTTCTGTTAGTCTTCTTAAATGATATTCTGTATGCTGAAATAATGATCTTTAAATTCTAACTCTGGAACTTTTATGAAGTTATTTAGAAGAGCCCACAAATAGTGGTTCTAGTCACAGATCAGATTGTTTTATTGGGTATGTGAATCTTAAATGCTCTGTTTCTATATTAAGCAGCCGCTTCATTTCAATTAACTGCAAGCCGTCATGATCCCTATCTGTTTAACTGAATACACAGACAGTCCCTCTATCCAAGCTGTTTCTATGGCCCAACACATTATCAGTCCTGTTAGAATTTAGGTAACGGGAAGACAGTACATCTGTCCATATGTTCCCTCCTGTTAGACAAACACACACACACAACAACACACGGGGCGGGGGGGGAGACAGAATTCAGCTGTTCATATACATATAATCCCATTTGTTAAAAAAACAAAGAACTACAAAAAAGATAACGGGTAAAAACTGCCAGTAAGAACATACTCCCAGCAAATGGCTTTCGTGTGTGGCACCTGCAGATATCATCATAGAGCACCCACATCAAAGGGCTGTCAGGGGTTTCAATGTGCTGATGCCTGGCAAGCTCTTGGCACAGAGTCCAACACACAGAACCCGTCAGAAACCGTGAGCCATTATTTCTTACTCATCCTCAATCAGCTCTCACGTGGGATACTGTGAACACTCTCCATCCATTTCCCTGCCCCAGGGTTTCAGAGGGACCTCCTCGGGCACCTCTGTCCTCCCCCAACCCTAGTCTCTCCCCACAGGAGCAGGGGGGCTGCTCTAAGCACTCTGGGATGAAAGGAGAAAGGCAGAGCCTATTTGCTTTTCTCCACCATCTGGGAATCAGTTTCCCACAGTCATCATGCCCACCAGTTACCTGGCTGTAGCCATGACCAGGTGGGTCTGTCTGTGCGATTCGGGGCTGCAGTGCTCACAGGCCCACTTGGCTGGGAGTCTTAGGCTGACATATGGCTCTCCATATGTCTCCTGTGGTCTTACATCCACTGAATGGGAAATCCAGAGAGAGCAGTCTTTTAGTGTCCCCGACCCCACATCCCCGCCAAATCCAAACCACCCTTTCCTTCCCCTTTCCCATTTCTCTTGAAATAATGTAATAACTATCTTGCCACAAGTTGGGACTAGAAAGCCATCTGAGGCAGATGTCAGAATCCTCTTTCACACTAGCAGCTTTACAAGACTGTGGCTCCTCAGTAACAGCTATGCCCCATGAGTGAACTCTTGGGAGGAGAAATGAATGAAGAAATGCTTGGAGCCTCCATGGAAACCTCACTAGAAGAGACTGACATTCATCACGTCTGCTTTGAGCATCACCCGGGGTGTGGTGATGATCACTAGAGCACAGTTCCACAGAAATAATTAACAAGATCCAACAGGATGGCACTAGCATGCATGCAATGAGGTCAATTTGAATGTTAATAATAAAAATTAAGAAAATTTATTTATTTATGTATGTATGTATTTACTTATTGAGACGGAGTCTTGCTGTCACCCAGGCTGGAGTGCAGTGGTGTGATCTTGGCTCACTGCAACCTCCACCTCCAGGTTACAGTGATCCTCCCACCTCAGCCTCCCAAGCAGCTGGGACTACAGGCATGCACCACCATGCCTGGCTGATTTTGTATTTTTAGTAGAAATGGGGTTTCATCATGTTGGCCAGGCTGGTCTCCAACTCCTGACCTCAAGTGAACCACCCACCTCGGCCTCCTCAAGTGCTGGGATTACAAGTGTGAGCCATTGCGCCTGGCCAATAAATATTTATTTAAAAAACATTCTACTACTTTTTAAGATAGTTCCTAGTAATGAAAGAACTGATATTGGGGCTCCTAACAGTTTCTTTGTAAAAGTGAGTACGACTCAGCTAAAACAGACATGCCACGTGTCTTCTCGCCCACTAAAAAAAAAATTGAGGCCGGGCGCGGTGGCTCAAGCCTGTAATCCCAGCACTTTGGGAGGCCGAGACCGGCGGATCACGAGGTCAGGAGATCGAGACCATCCTGGCTAACACGGTGAAACCCCGTCTCTACTAAAAAAAAAAAAGATAAAAAATAATACAAAAAATAGCTGGGCGAGGTGGCAGTAGTCCCAGCTACTCGGGAGGCTGAGGCAGGAGAATGGCGTGAACCCGGGAGGCGGAGCTTGCGCCACTGCACTCCAGCCTGGGCGACACAGCAAGACTCCCACTCAAAAAAAAAATTGAAATAAATACACCCTTAACATACACACAGTGAGCCCCTCTTCTGCGGCTAATTCAAAGGTAAACTTTAAGAGTACCCCATTATTAAAAATGCCTAAATCTGGGAGATTCTATCTAGAGTTATTTTATTGCAGTAGAGAAAAAAGAAACCTTGTTCACACATATAAGCCTTGTAAGTGGCATTGTAGGCTACACAAAACGTTTACATTTGAAAGAACTATGCAAGATGTCCTTAAACAGATAGAAGGATCATGCCTCATCATTGAAATAAATCAAAGAATAATTAAGGCAAATAAATGTTGTTGTTTTTTTTTTGGTTTTTTTTTTTGTTGTTGTTGTTGTTTTAAAGGAACAGAATGGAATAATTATTCTGAGGATAAGAGCCAAGCAACATGGTCCATCTGCTTTGCTAAGTGAGCTCCTTCTGAAAGCTGAAGTTATCACGCCATTCAAAACAGAAAACTCTGCCGGAGAAACTCAGGCAGTTGTAAAAGCTTTCTCTGGTGAATGCCCTAAGGAGGCTGGGGCGCGGGGTGCGCGGAGGGACTCCCTGGCCGTGGAAAGCCCGACTGGCTGTGAGCTCCGTTACCTGATGAGGATGCACTGGTTGTCGTGGCGCTTCCACAGGCAGCGGTAGCACTCGTTGGCGATGGCGAAGATGTGCGGCGGCAGCTCGCCCAGGTGGCGCCGGCTGTACTGCTCCATGGTGGCATGCTCGTACAGCCCGGCGATGGGCTGGTAGGGGTTCACAGAGGCCAGGATGGAGCCGATGTAAGTCTGCAAGCACAGGGTGAGACAGGGATGCGTCACTTCTAACCCAGGTCACTGGATAAGCTCCAACAAAACCCACTCAGTGTGCGCCAGGGGGAAAGAGGGCTTCTGTCTCCCGGGTGCACACTGTCCCTGCACCTTCTGGATACCAAATCTTGATATTCTGGACAAATGAATGAAGCCATTTCAAAGGGGGATGGCAGTGAGAGGGAAACAAGAGAAGGAAGATGGTGAGGCGACCCAGGCCCAGATCCCCATTCCCCGCTGACCTCGCCAATCTTAATCCCTTCCCCCAAAGGACTGGCCAGATTCAGTCTCCTGTCTCATCAAATGGCTACTGTGAAACAGCATGGTTAAAAAGTGATGAGACAGGCCGGGCGCGGTGGCTCAAGCCTGTAATCCCAGCACTTTGGGAGGCCGAGACGGGCGGATCACAAGGTCAGGAGATTGAGACCACCCTGGCTAATACGGTGAAACCCCGTCTCTACTAAAGAATACAAAAAACTAGCCGGGCGACGAGGCGGGCGCCTGTAGTCCCAGCTACTTGGGAGGCGGAGGCAGGAGAATGGAGTAAACCTGGGAGGCGGAGCTTGCAGTTGAGCTGAGATCCGGCCACCGCACTCCAGCCTGGGCGACAGAGCCAGACTCCGTCTCAAAAAAAAAAAAAAAAAAAAAAAAAAAAAGTGATGAGACAGAAAGGAGAAGAGAGGTAGCCAGAGGCTGCGGGAGAAGGAAAGTTACAGTTTAATGGGTGCGGAGTTTCTGTTTACTGTGATGGGAAAGTTCTGGAAGTGAGCCGGGCCTTGTGGCTCACGTCTGTAATCCCAGCACTTCAAGAGGCTGAGGCGGGTGGATCACCTGAGGTCAGGAGTTCAAGGCCAGCCTGGCCAACATGGGGAAACCCCATCTCTACTAAAAATACAAAAATTAGCCGAGCATGGTGGTCCGTGCCTGTAATCCCAGCTACACGGGAGGCTGGGACAGGAGAAGCACTTGAACCCAGGAACCGGAGGTTACAGTGACCAGAGATAGTGCCACTGTACTCCAGCCTGGGCGACAGAGTGAGATTCCATCTCAAAAAAAGTTCTGGAAGTGGTTAGTACCTGTGGATGCAGAACATTGTGAATGTCCTTATTATTATTATTATTTTAAATTTTTAAATTTTTTTATAGAGACACGGTCTTGCTTTGTTACCCAGACTAGTCTCGAACTCCTGGCTTTGAGTGATCCTCCCTCCTCAGCCTCCCAAAGTGCTAGGTCTGTGAATGTACCTAATATTACTGAATTGTACACTTCAAAATAGTCAAAATGGCAAATTTTATGCTACGCAGAGTTAGCTACAGCTTTTAAAAGATAACATGATTATTTCAAAAATGCTAGGTATTAGGCTGAGCGCGGTAGCTCACACCTGTAATCCCAGCACTTTGGGAGGCCGAGGCAAGAGGATCACAAGGTCAGGAGACCAAGACCATCCTGGCTAACACAGTGAAACCCTGTCTCTACTAAAAATACATAAAATTAGCCAGGCCTGGTGGCACATGCCTGTAATCCCAGCTACTCGGGAGGTTGAGGCAGGAGAATCGCTTGAATCTGGGAGGCAGAGGTTACAGTGAGCCGAGATTGCCCCACTGTACTCCAGCCTGGGCGACAGAGCGAGACTCTGTCAAAAAACAAAAGAAAGAAAAAAGAAAGAGAGAAAGCGAGAGCAAGAGAGACAGCGAGAGAAAGAGAGAGAGTGTGCAAGAGAGAAAGAAAGGAAAGGAATGAAAGGAAGAAAAGAATAGAAAAGAAAAGAAAGAAGGAAAATAAACACAGGCTACAGAGTTACCAACTCTTAATGCCTTAGGCCTCTCCATGTGGACATAACTACTCACTTGCACTTTTGCAGGAAATACTAACTCTGTTTGGTTACCTGGTTTCCAGGCTCAGATACAACTGGGGAAGTAAGTCAGACAGGGGTGGGAGCAGAGAGTCCTGCAACCACCACCAACCACCAATCAACTTTTATAAAGCTCATGCAGTGTGTCTAGGGCTTTATGGGGTGTTATGGGCTGATCCATGCCTTCTCCCCAAATTCACATGCTGAAGCCCCAATCCCCAGTACTTAAGAATGTTACTGTGCTTGGAGATAGGGGCTTTATGAGGCCATTAGGGTGGGCCCTAATCCAATCTGACCGGTGTCCTTGTTAGAAGAGGAAATTTGAACACACAAAAAGACACCAGGGATGCATACACCCAGGGGAGTTGTGGGGGGGCAACAAAAAACAACAAGCAAAACTAGACAGAAAGTCCAAACATCCTGAGAGCATCTGCACCATATTATAGCAATTTGTAATATTTCATATTCATAATATCTGCCAGGAACATCAAGCAAAGTATTGTTATGTTCAGTATAACTTTTCAAATGTAAGTAAGTCCATACAGGTTGAGTATCGCTAATCCGAAAACCAAAATCTGAAATGCTCTAAAATCTGAAGCTTTTACAGCAACAACATGATGGCTCAAAGGAAATGTTCATGGGGGCATTTCAGATTTCAGATTTTCTGATGAGGGATGCCCAACTGGTAGGTATAATGCAAATATTTCAAAATCGAAGAAAATATCAGAAATCCAAAACACTCAGGTCCCAAGCGTTTTGGATAAGAGTTACTCAACCTGGAATGTGTTTTGGAAATAATATGAAGCAAAACATTTTAAAAAGGTTAAAAGCATAAAAGATATTACCTATGACCCAGCAATTCCACTCCTAGATACATATCAAAAAGAAGTTAAAGCAAATACTCAAACATTTGTACACACATGTTCACAGAAGCACCATTTATAACAGCAAGGTGGAAACAGTGCCAAGGTCCATCATCAGACGAATGGATGTGGCATACCCATACCATGTAATATTACTCAGCCACAACAAAGAATAAAGTGCTGATCCATGCTACAATGGGAATGAGCCTTGAAGACATATTAAGCCAGACACAAAAGTTCACATATTCAGAGTAGGTTAGATCCATAGAAACAGAAAGATCGGTGGTTGCTAAGAGTAGACAGTGGCAGGAAAGCGGAGTGACTGCTTCACTGGTACAGGGTTTCCACTTGAGGTGATAAAAATATTGTAGAACTAAGATACAGGTTATATGGTTTGAATGTTTGTCCCCTCCTAAACTTGTGTTGAAATTTAACTGCCATTGTAACAGTATTAGGAAGGTAATTACAAAGGTGATTAAGAAGTGATTAGGTTAGGCCGGGTGTGGTGGCTCACGCCTGTAATCCCAGCATTCTGAGAGGCCGAGGCAGGCGGATCACGAGGTCAGGAGATTGAGACCATCCTGGCTAACACAGTGAAACCCCGTCTCTACTAAAAAATACACAAAATTAGCCGGGCGTGGTGGCGGGCGCCTGTAGTCCCAGCTGCTTGGGAGGCTGAGGCAGGAGAATGGCGTGAGCCCGGGAGGCAGAGCTTGCAGTGAGCCGAGATCGCGCCACAGCACTCCAGCCTGGGCCACAGAGTGAGACTCTGTCTCAAAAAAAAAAAAGAAGTGATTAGGTCATGGGGCTCTGCTCTCATAATGGATTAATGCCATTATTGTGGGATTGTGGCAGTGAGTTAGTTATTGCAGAGTGGGCTCCTAATAAAAGAGTTAATTCGACATGCATTCTTTCTGTCTCATACTCAAGCTTTCTCGCCATGTGATGCCTTAGGCCATGACACAGCAAAAGGGTCCCACCAGATGCCAGTGCCATGCTCTTGGACTTGCCAGTCTCCAGAACCATAAGCCAAGTAAACTTCTGCTCCTTATAAATTACCCAGTGTGTGGTATCCTGTTACAGCAGCAGAAAGCATACTGAAACTGAGGTGTTGGCTGCACAGCATTGTGAATGTACTAAATGCCACTGAGTTGTATATTTTACAATGGTTAATTTTATGTGAAATGAATTTCACCTTAATTAGAAAAAAAGATCTGGTGCTTTTATGAGTAAATTCTCAGGTCCTTGGAAACATCAACTCTCTAGAAAGTCCATTTTGTCCTGTCGGAGCACTATGAGTAAGATTTGACCAGAAAAAAAAATATGGAAGTTGGAAAAAAAAAGTGTCCTACTCCTTGGGATGCCTCCATCCTCTATTAGTGCCTGGACCACAGACACTCCAGTGCCTCCTTCTACGCAACATCTGCAGAGGTGAGGGGGCAGGCAGACAATACTTGAGGCTGTGAGTGCCTGGCGTCTTCCACTACTTTGTTTAAAATGCCATGTTTGTTTTCTACCTTTTTGATAGTTGTTTACATTATTGTTGTTTTTTTCTGCTAAGTATCAAAAATGTTCATTTGTACTGTGAAATACATTCTTATTTTTTTCTCTACTTTGACAGTACTGTCACTCTTTATGCAGCCAGGTAGGTCAGAGGAAGGTGACAAGCAACAGTCAACACTCAGTCAAACAATCAACATGGCGGGCTCAATTAAGCACCCGCCAACCCTCTTCCTCAGTTACAAGCAGAGGGTGAAAGCCACAGTCATGGGCATTAAGCTTACTATTACATTTAATTAATTTATTATTAGGATATTCACCCATCAACACACCTCTTAAAAAACGATATGCCCATATCATTTTGCATGTCCCATTCATGACATGTTTGTACGGTTGCTGTAAAATTCTAAGATGAGCCCTTTTTTCTTAAGGCACTGATTTACTCATAAAACCATCACTAAAACGTCTTACACAGCTTCCTTTGAAAGAGTGATCATTTTTTTTAAACCATATTCCTCCTCCTGGTTGGGGAACTTCACTAGCCATAGAGCATCCTTTTAAGATACTGCTTGTTCTGACAGTGTGGATGACATGGGCTTGGAATGAGGGTAGAAGACAAAGTGGCATTAAGCCTGTTAGCAAAGGTGAAGATGCAACATCCAAAATGGGCTCATGCTGGACTTTTTACAGTAATTCACAGCACATCTTGTCCAGTGAAATAGTTTTTAAATGTTTCAGGATGTCAATGTGGTAGCTGTGGCAACTAGAGTCCTCTCCACCAGAATCAGCAGTGCTTTAGAAGATAAATAACTTTTTTTTTTTTTTTTTTTTTTTTTGAGACTGAGTCTCACTCTGTCATCCAGGCTGGAGTACAATGGCGCGATCTCGGCTCACTGCAACCTCTGCCTCCCGTGTTCAAGAGATTCTCCTGTCTCAGCTTCCCAAGTAGCTGGGATAACAGGTGTGCGCCACTACGCCCGGCTAATTTTTGCATTTTTAGTAGAGACAGGATTTCACTATATTTTGGCCAGGCTGGTCTCAAACTCCTGACCTCAGGTGATCCACCCGCCTCAGCCTCCCAAAATGCTGGGATTACAGGCGTGAACCGCTGCGCTCGGCCGAGAAAGGACTCTTAACAGCAGATGCTTCCTGTGGAGGCAGCCCACAGACTCTGCAGAATTATGTGGCATCCTTGCTGATGGCCATGCAGCCCACAAAAGGCATCAGGATACTCTCTTCTCCTAAGCCGAGTCCATGCCACCCCGCACTACTGCCACCAATCGATTGCTGAGTCACCATCTTCCAAGAGAAAAGATAATCGGGCATGCTGTGAAACAGAACACTTTACCAGATGGCTTCAAAAAGCACACAGTTTGAGAGTGAAAGACCAAAACCATCCAGTTGGTTTAGTTATAGAAGATGCTAATCATGGCCAATGACCAGCACAGCTCTGGTGGTTGCATACTTTTCCTGCAATAATATTGATCTTCGTATCTGACTCTCACAATAAAATGCATGCTTCATCTGTCATTCAGCCAAGTGAGTTACCATGAAAAAAATATGGTCCCTCATTACTACACATTGTCAATACATTTAAAATTCCAGCCAGCTACAGTGGGTCATGATTATAATCCCAGCACTTTGGGAGGCCAAGGTGGGAGAACTGGCTGAGCCCAGGAGTTCAAGACCAGCCTGGGCAATAGAGCAAGACCCCCATCTCTACATAAAAATATATTTTTAAAATTCTGCATAAATATTAATATACAGAATTTTGCTGCTTTATCAAGAAAGCCTTGATTGTTCCCATTTTGATGGGAAACTTCTGAAGGGCACAGCACATGTTCTTACGTTCTTTATCCAGGTTAGGAACCTGATTTCATCTTTTCTTGAGGATTTTGGGACGCATTCAGGCTCTCAGCCCATAAAAGCGATGCCCACAGCAACTGAGGAAGACACTATCTTCTAATCTACACTGAAACCACCCCAGGCTCCTAGGCTTCCGCTGTTCTCCCATCTGCTTGGCCGCACTACACTGGTACCTTCTGAGCCTTGCCAGGCGCCACCCCTGTGGCTATGTTGGAAGGAAATGCCAAATCTCCTGTGGAATGAAAGGCTTTTCCCTCCAAGAGCCACTATGTCGGGGCGGGGGGTGGTACTGAAACATGTTTTCAGGTAAAAGGTCGTTTGAATGCATGGTTAACGTTAACAGAAGATACTAAACCAGCCTTTTATTTTGCTTTTCATTTTACACACCACATATTGCATCAAGTGAAAAAAAATTCCTTTCCAAAAGATCTGCATTTCAGTACATTTAAAACCTTTCACCTTTTGAAGTAAGTAATAAATAAAAGTTACGTGCACCCTAGAAGCTGCCTGCCTCGGACGCGTGACGATCCTTCGTGCCTCATGATCTACTTTATAGCTTTAAACTGGACCACGAGTTGAACTCCCCAAATTCCTCAAAAAATGTCCAGGACCCTTTCTGCTTGTTGAGTAGAGAAAGAGCACTTAAATATAAACAGCTGCTACTGATTTTTAAAGATCAATCACACATTTATTTATTTTTGAGACAGTGTCTCACTCTGTTGCCCAGGCTGCCGTGCAGTGGCACAATCTCGGCTCACTACAGCCTCTGCTTCCTGGGCTCAAGCGATTCTCCCGCCTCAGCCTCCCAAGTAGCTAGGATTACAGGCGCCCGCCACCACACCTGGCTAATTTTTGTATTTTTAGTAGAGACTGATGGGGTTTCACCACATTAGCCAGGCTGCTCTCAAACTCCTGGCCTCAACTGAACCACTCACATTGGCCTCCCAAAGTGCTGGCATTACAGGCATGAGCCACAATGCCCGGGTAAGATCACACATTTAATGGCACATGGCTATATTCCAACATTACTCTTTCTAAGTATGTAGGCGCTACTGCTATGGTCCTTCTCGTTTTATGATTCATATTCTGAAAAGAAAAAATTCATACTCTATAAACATTTCTAAACCTATAGTTTAGGCCATATTTAGTACTCTAAACAAGAGAAAACTAACATTCATTCATAACATGTCCTGCATCTGCTGTGTTCAAGATTTTCCTTATGCAACAAAAGCCAAAATTGACAAATGGGATCTAATTAAACTAAAGAGCTTCTGCACAGCAAAAGAAACTACCATCAGAGTGAACAGGCAACCTACAGAATGGGAGAAAATTTTTTGNT
>NW_016817195.1:0-20915 GCF_001698545.2 Rhinopithecus bieti | reverse complement strand
CAAGAACAGAAAACCAAACACCGCATGTTCTCACTCATAGGTGGGAACTGAACAATGAGAACACCTGGACACAGGAAGGGGAACATCACACACCGGGGCCTATCACGGGGAGGGGGGAGGGGGGAGGGATTGCATTGGGAGTTATACCTGATGTAAATGACGAGTTGATGGGTGCTGACGAGTTGATGGGTGCAGCACACCAACATGGCACAAGTATACATATGTAACAAACCTGCACGTTATGCACGTTACCCTAGAACTTAAAGTATAATTAAAAAAAAAAAAGATTTTCCTTAAACTCACATCCTCCAAGCACTTTCTTATTCTTTTTTGTATATTTTCACTAACACAAGGATGCTTTTTCAAACTTTCTATATACCATGTATAAAAAATATTCAGTAAACAACAGCCGAAAGGTAGAAGCAACGCATGTGTCCACCAATAAATGAACAGATACAAAAAATGTGGTATATCCATACAATGAAATTATTCAGCCCTAAAAGGGATGGAAATTCGGACTCTTGCTACAACATGGATGAACCCTGAAGACATTATGCTAAGTGAAATATGACAGTCACAAAAAGATAAATGATGTACGATTCCACTTGTAAGAGGTATCCAGAATACTCAAATTGATAGAGAAAGTGGAAATGTACAATTCCACTTATATGAGGATCCAGAATAATCGAATTGATAGAAACAGAAAGTGGAAGGGTGGTTGCCAGGGGCTGGAGATGGGGAAAATGGGGAGCTGTTGTTTAATGAGTATGGATTCAGTTCTGCAAGAGGAGAAGAGTTCTGGAGATTGCTGCATCGTAATGTAAATATACTTAACACTACTCAACTGCGCATTAAAAACGGATGTGATGAATTTTGTTCATGCATTTTACCAGAATTAAATTTTTTTTAGTTTAAAAAAGAAAAAAATAGGGGCCGGGTGTGGTGGCTCACACCTGTAATCCCAGCACTTTGGGAGGCCAAGGAGGGTGGATCACAAGGTCAGGAGATCAAGACCATCCTGGCTAACACGGTGAAACCCCGCCTCTACTAAAAATACAAAAATTAGCCAGGCATGGTTGGGGGGGAGCTGTAGTCCCAGCTACTCGGGAGGCTGAAGCAAGAGAATGGTGTGAACTTGGGAGGCGGAGCTTGCAGTGAGCCGAGATCATGCAACTGTACTCCAGCCTGGGCGACACAGCGAGACTCCATCTGTAAAAACAAAAAGAAAAAAAAAAGAAAGAAAGAAAAAAGAAAAAAAACAGTAATACTGGGAATTCTGGTATTGGACAGAATACATTAACCTCTTTTTCTAAGCATAAAGAGAGATTAAACACAAGCACAGACTTGAGAGGAAACAACAAGAAACATTATCCTCCTTAACTTTAAATAAAAAGTTTTAGAAGATGGGTGTGGTGGCTCACGCCTGTTATCCCAACACTTTCGGAGGCCGAGATGGGAGGATCACTTGAGTCCAGGAGTTCGAGACCAGCCTGGGCAACACAGTGAGATCCTGTCTCTCAAAAAAAAAAAAAAAAAAAAAAAATTACCCATGTGTGTGGTAGCACATGCCTGTAATCCCAGCCACTAGGGAGGGTGAGGTGGGAGGATGGCTTGAGTCCAGGAGGTCAAGGTTTCAGTGAGCTGTGATTGCGTCACTGCACTCCAGCCTTGGTAACAAAATGAAACCTTATCTCTTTAAAGAAAAAAAAGGTGGAGGGGGTGCCAAGCCTGATGGCTCATGCCCGTAATCCCAGCAGTTTAGGAGGCCAAGGCGGGAGGATCAGTTGAGTCCAGGAGTTAACCAGACTGAGCATCAATGTCGAAACCCCATCTCTATGAAAAATACATTAAAAAGTTAGCCGGGTATGGTGGTACCCACCTGTGGTCTCAGCTACTCAGGAGGCTAAGGTGGGAGGATCACCTCAGCCCAGGAGGCAGAGGTTGCAGTGAACCAAGATTGCACCACTGCACTCCAGCCTGACAGAGTGAGACCCTATCTCAAAAGAAAAAAATGTTTTAGCATACACACCTTCAAATTTGAAACCAAATTAAATAAAAATGTTCTGGTGACAAGCTATAGACTATTCAGGAAGAGAGAACAAAAGGCACTGAGATTTTCAGGGAGACAGAGTTCCCTGAAATCTCAGAGTTCAAATAATTAATAAATATGTTATGTTGTGGCTGGCAGTCAATTCAGCAAATGAACTCCCACAAACCAACAAGGCCATCAAACGACCAGACTTAATTGGAACCAAAACTCAATAATCTGAAATGTCTTCCTTAAAAAGCAAAAAAGGAAAGAAAATGTGTGTCTGGCTGGTACAAAGAAAGAACCTGATTTCTTTTCTTAAGATTATAGAAAATTTTGCCTCAGTGTATAAAAATTACCCAGTAGACAACAGCCCAGTATTAATTACTCATTAATAATTCAAAGGCCTCCCTTAGACTACCTACCTCCATTGAGTACCAGGGGCAGAACAACGAAGTGACATTTCATAATCCTATGGCCAAAAGGATTGTTTACACATTCACACACCCACTCATTTGCTCCTCCATAACCCTGTGATGGGCAGCAGAGGCCACTGCTCCTGCCTCTTCTCACAGGTAATGGAACCGTCAAGAGGACAGCAATATGTTGTCCCTATGGTCACAGAGGCAGTGAGTCAGAGCGAGGGGGGCAACCCTGGATTTTTGAGAATGTGCCGCATTGCGGATCTACAGCGAATGCCTTCTCCATCACCCATCCATCCACAGGACTCTGTCAGCCTCATCACCACGGCTGACGTCTCCATGCCCTGTGTGTTCCACTTTTAATTAACTCCAGAGCAACCCACCCACCCACTTCATCTGTGCTGTCCTGGTCTGCTCAGAGCCTCACCTTGCATTGACTAGATTTCTACAAAGGCTCCTTCCTCTGAGATGTCCCTCACGGTCTTACCCCCTTAATCCAATCACCAAAAGGTGATACAACAGGCCAAGCCCTAATGAATCATTTTGTAACAGGTCACCGAAGGGGGTGGGGTTAGGGACTTCAGCTCACAGAAAGACTTCATTTACTATTGGGTTTTTACTGTTTGTGTCCATGCACATGACAAATGGCACTTCTGAACCTGCTAAAACAGGGATGTAAAATAACACTGGCAATCATAGTCATAGCTCCCGATCGTTTATTTCAAGGAAGACAAATTATGGCCATGCACAGAGGCTCAGGCCTGTAATCCCAGAACTTTGGGAGGCCAAGGCAGGAGGACGGCTTGAGCCCAGGAGTTTGAGACCAGCCTGGGCAACATGGCAAAACCCCATCTCTACTAAAAATACGAAAATTAGCTGGGTGTGGTAGTGCATGCCTATAGTCCCAGCTACTTGAGAGGCTGAGGTGGGAGGATCGCCTGAGCCTGGGGAGGTTAAGGCTGTAGTGAGCCATGACCACTGCACTCCAGCCTGGGCAATACAGTGAGACCCCACCTCAAATAAAATGATTTGAAATGTCAGGGTTCATTGGCAAAAATAATTACAGTCAAGGACATTTTATCCTGCCCATCTTAAACGTACCACCTCACTCTTCACTTTGCATGGATGACATTGTCACTAAAGTATAGGCTGCACGTGTAAAAGGTTCACTAAGTACTAAGAAAAGTACAACATGTAGTGTGAGTAAAAATGGCAGTTGGAGGTGGGGAAAGAGCTAGTTTATTAAGTGTCCAGTGAGGCAAAGATAAAGTGTGGTAAGAAATTTTGGCTGGGTGCAGTGGCTCATACCTGTAATCCCAGCACTTTGGGAGGCCAAGGCCAGCAGATTACTTGAAGTCAGAAGTTCGAGACCAGTCTGGCCAACATGGCGAAACCCCGTCTCTATTAAAAATACAAAATTAGCCAGGCATGGTGGTGGGTGCCTGTAATCCCAGCTACTCGGGAGGCTGAGGCAGGAGAATCGCTTGAACCCGGGAGGCAGAGATTGCAGTGAGCCGAGATCATCCCACTGCACTCTAACCCTGGCAACAGGGTGAGACTCCATCTCAAAAAAAGAAAAAAGAAAAGAAATCCTAAGGTCCATGAGACAACATTTGCAATGGGTTCATGTCATTTGTCACTCTATGAAAAGGTATTGTTACCGCTCCACAAATGGCCATGATGATGTCATGCAGTTTAAGACCGTGGACACATGCAGCCCCCAAACACGAGGCGGGGCCAGGTACCGGCTTCCTCATGTTGGATTTCAAATTCCACAAGAAAAAATAAGCTGGTCGGTTTAATGGCTTTTCAGAAATAGGAAGTACATTCTATTTTGAAGCACATAAAAACATTTTCTTGTCAGAAAAGTTCCACATAACTCACCCCCAAAATACATTCCCTTGCCCATTTTAATAATTTGGAACAGCTGCAGCACAAATTGCTTAAAAATGTTGGGAGAAGCTCACTTCATTTCTTCAATCCAAAATCTACCAAGTCAAGGTTTTCAAGAGGCCTAAGGGTATAACACCTAGTATCAAATTTCACACCCCAAAAAATCAAGTATCATTTGACTTCAGCATGCATACGTATATCAAAACATCATGTTGTATATCTTAAATACAGCCAATAATTTTTTTTTTTAATCAAGCATAACTGGCCGGGTGCAATGGGTCACGCCTATTATCCCAACACTTTGGGAGGCTGAGGAGGGTGGATCATTTGAGGTCAGGAGTTCGAGACCAGCCTGGCCAAAATGGCAAAACCCCATCTCTACTACAATTAAAAAAAAAAAGGCCGGGCGCGGTGGCTCAAGCCTGTAATCCCAGCACTTTGGGAGGCCGAGACGGGCGGATCACGAGGTCAGGAGATCGAGACCATCCTGGCTAACACAGTGAAACCCCATCTCTACTAAAAAATACAAAAAACTAGCCGGGCGTGGTGGCGGGCGTCTGTAGTCACAGCTACTCGGGAGGCTGAGGCAGGAGAATGGCGTAAACCCGGGAGGCGGAGGTTGCAGTGAGCTGAGATCCGGCCACTGCACTCCAGCCTGGGCGACAGAGCGAGACTCCGTCTCAAAAAAATAAAAAAAAAGAAAACAATTAGCCAGGCATGGTGGTGGGCACCTGTAACCCCAGCTACTCGGGAGGCTGAGGCAGGAGAATCACTTGAACTCAGGATGTGGAGGTTGCAGTGAGCTGAGATCACGCCACTGCACTCCAGCCTGGGCCACAGAGTGAGACTCCACCTCCAAAAAAATAAAAAAGGCTGGGCTGTTTGCCATGTTGGCCAGGCTGGTCTCGAACTCCTGACCTCAAATGATCCACCCTCCTCAGTCTCCCAAAGTGCTCGGATTATAGGTGTGATCCCAGCACTTTGGGAGGCCGAGGCGGGTGGATCACGGGGTCAGGAGATCGAGACCATCCTGGCTAACACGGTGAAACCCTGCCTCTACCAAAAACAAAAAAAGAAATTAGCTGGGCGAGGTGACAGGAGCCTGTAGTCCCAGCTACTCAGAAGGCTGAGGCAGGAGAATGGTGTGAACCCGGGAGGAGGATCTTGAGGTGAGCCGAGACTGCGCCACTGCACTCCAGCCTGGGCAGCCTGGGCAACAGAGCCAGACTCCATCTCAAAAAAAAATCAAGTAGAACTAAGAAAACTTACAGTGACTCAGTGGCCTCATACAGGGTGCTCATAGAGACCAAGGGACCCAGGTTGGATGTCACAATCCCAATGCAGAAATAACTCATCTAAACAGCATGGTTTGGTCAAGTCAGAAGACACCAAGTCCACAGCCCTGAAGCACCTCCCCTGGCACTGCTTCACTCCCCCTGGACTATAAGATTCTGATCAGTAACAACAAGGGATCCTCTGTTACCCCACATGACCACTATGTGCTACATAAATCAGAGGTATGCATCATTGCTATTGTTAACGAAAATAAAACCACAATGCTTTTCGTCATGTAATCCTGAAAAGCTGGATGTAGAAGATACAATTTGAAATGCACTGGGGAAATGGGTTATTTAAAGTCCATGCTATTGCAGCTAAAGGGAAGAATTGTTAAGAAGTGAGATCCATTATCCAGATTTATTTCGTACTCACCAACTCCCCTCCCCTTTCCTTCTCTCTCAAACACCTCGGCTAAATATGGCAGTGACTTACTTCCTAAATTTTTATCTTGAGTGCAACTTCAGCTGTAAGTTATAGTTCCATATGTTCAGTGCTCCACTGGCTCAAACTCAACAGACATGGCTAATCTCCCCCAAACACCTGTTACTTCACACAGTTACAACTTGACAAATGGCACCACAGCCTACCCAAATGAGTAATCCAGTAATCCTACAGAAATTCAGCTTACTTGCCCCCCTAAACCCAGTTAAACACTTAGCATCTACCTCTTGGTATCTCACACACTAACCCCTCCTGACTGGAAGCCCCTCTTTTCTCCTCCACCACCCTGTGGCCAAGTGACGCTTCCCCAAAACGCATGGTTAAAGTTGTCCCCGACAGCTTTCATGAGTCCGTTCAAGCTCACTGAGTTGCACAGAGCCGTTCCTTCCTCCATTGCTCTCGACCGCCTTGCCACCCAGCAGCATGCAGCCTTTGTTCTGGCATCTAGAATGTTCTGCTTTGGATATTAAATAACAACGCATCACGCTATTTCCTGTCTTTCCACATGATGATCTGCCACCAGGACAGCCACCCTCCTTCTTGGCCAAATTCCTCTACATATGCTCAAAACTCAGGCCAACTATTAATAGTACCTCAGGGAGGAATCATTTTCTGACCCTCTCACCCCCTCCTCCTTGTGACCCTCCTCCTGTGTGTTCCCATGTATTTTTATCACACCCACTGTCACCCTGAGCTATTGTTCATGGTTGCCTGTGTCTGTCTTCACCCATCAATTAGGTGCCTTTCATTTACTCAATCTTCAACAAGCCATTCCTGTAAGCCAGAGTCATTCTGCATCCTTGGAGTCTAACACAGAGCCTGGTACCCAGGCAGGGCGGCATCAGCATCGATATGCTGAGGACACGTGATTCCACCACCAATTCACCAAATAAAATTCATGTTTTAACTGTCTTCTAGTGCTTTATGCCCACTACCTTCTATATAACCAAATTGTTTGATGCTGTCCAATTAAACAATTAGAAACATTTCAGCCAGGCATAGTGACTCATGCCTGTAATCCCAGCACTTTTAGGAAGCCCAGGTGGGAGGATCGCTTGAGGCCAGAAATTTGAGACCAGCCTGAGCAACACTACAAGCCTCCATCTCTACAAAAAATTTTAAAAATACAAAAAATTAGCTGGGTGTGGTGGTGTGCACTCATAGTCCCAACTACTTGGGAAGCTGAGGTAGGAGGGGTGCTTGAGCCCAGGAGTTGGAGGCTGTGGTGAGCTATGATCGCACTGCTACACTCCAGCCTGGGCGAAAGAGTGAGGTCTAAATAATAATAAATAAAAATAAAAAATAAACACTTAGAAACGATTTTTTAAAATCATGAAGCATTCAAGTTTGTTGAAAAGAAAACCATCACAAGAGACTAGTTGTTAACTGAAGTCAAGGTCTTCAATGTAGAGGCTGGCATTTCCATTTCACTTGAGTGAATTTCTAAATAAAATTCTCTCCTGATTGAAAGGAATCTATCTTTTTTTTAATTATTATTTTTGAGACAGTCTCACTCTATTGCCTAGGCTGGAATGCAGTGGCACAATCTCGGCTCACTGCAACCTCCTCCTCCCAGGTTCAAGCGAGTCTCCTGACTCAGCCTCCTGAGTAGCTGGGTTACGGGCATGTGCCACCACGCCGGCTAATTTTTGTATTTTTACTAGAGATGGGGTTTCACCATGTTGGCCAGGCTGCTCTCAAACTCCTGACCTTGTGATCTACCTTCCTCGGCCTCCCAAAGTGCTGGGATTACAGGCATGAGCCACCGCGCCCGTGTAATCTTTTGAAAGGAATCTAAACCCAAAGAGAGAGAAAGAAGAAAAAAAAATCCACAAAAAAACAAGTTCCAAATTGCCACTCTCATGTGCTGATGTGGAAGTGGCCACTCCAGAGCATAAATGTTTGGTAAAGTTTTAAAATACATATAGTCAGACAGATGGTTACAATCATCTTTTGGCTACGAGTCTTGATTTCATGTGAAAAAAAAAAAAAAAAAAAAAAACAGAAAGTCCCGACAAACTGCACTGTGTTCATCTGTCCCAAGAGCACTCAATGCCAAGACAGTGCTAATCAACCAACCACGCGGCCTTCAGGCCACGCTGCCTCCGTGAGAGGCGCGCTATGACTTGACTAGAGCCTTGGAAAGGGATGGAAACAAGCCAACCAAGTCTACCTTGGAAAGACACAACTCAAGAAAATGAAACACAGATTTCAATTTGCAAGATTCCCAAACAGTCCACTCCACGGCAGGGTATGCCCAGCCCTCCCATGGCAAGCAGGCCGTGACTTCCCTGCAGGTGAACTTGGTTCAACCGGCTGCTAAAATCAATCGGTCTTTCACTGGCTGATGCCTGCTAACACATTTTGCCTGACAGATGCAGGCTTCAAGTTAATTCAGAAGCAACATCAAACACATTTGCAGATTCGGGCTGGAATGCCACCTAACCAAAGGAGGATATTTCTGAAACACCTAAAAATACATCAGCTGTGAAGCACAGTTCGTGCTTACAGAAGCATTTATCTTTAGAAAGAGCCCCACTTCTTAAAATTGGCTCCTTTGATTCTGATCTCTGTGCTGTTTGTTCGGCAAGACCAACAAACTAACCGAAAGGCTGGGTGGAACAGGGAATAGCTTCCTCTGGAGCCAGCCTCAACACCATAATTGCAGGCGAGCGCTGAAGTTCCCTGCAGCTCTCCCCGTGATGTGGTTTTGAGCCATTCCTTAGAGATTGGGAGAGGAGTCTCCTCCCCACAACTGACCCAGAGCTCCACAATCCCTATAATGAAGAGAATGTGCTTCTCTTCCATTCAGCAGGAAACAAAACTGCCACACCTCGGAACCTGGCAGCCCTTCCACTCTGGCCACTGAGCTTGCCTTCGGTACAACAGAAACTTCTCCTGCTCTTGTCAACATTGTGCTTAGATGCTGGGTACTTAACAATTTGAGATGATCCAGGGCCAGAGAGCACAGAAGACAAGCACCTAAAAAACACTTATTCTCACTCTGCTCAGGAGCTTCCAGGTCGGTTAAGTGCCACGTTTTCAGAGCCACAGCACTTGACAAGACCGGCAGACAGTGACATGCAGCCTCTTCCTTCACCTCCCTCCCTACAGTCCCCACGACTTTTCTCCCATCTCTACCCTGGTCTAAAACCCTCAGCCCTCCCCCACTGAATTACTGCAACAAGCTCTCAGCCCATCTGTCCTTTCTTGTCTCACCCATATCACTTCCCTCTTAAATCTTCTAAAACGTTTCTTAGAGAAATTCTCCTTTCAGAAAGCTTTAAACAGGCTGGGTGCTGTGGCTCTTGCCTATAAATCCCAGCACTTTGGGAGGTCAAGGTGGGAGGATGGCTTGTGGTCAAGAGTTCAACATCAGCCCAGACAACATAGCAAGATCCCAGTCTTCACAAAAATTTAAAAATTAGCTGGGCGTGGTGGTGCATGCCTGTAGTCCCAGCTGCTCTAGAGGCTGAGGTGAAAGGTTCGCATGAGCCTGGGAGGTCAAGGCCGCAAAGAACTATGATTGCACCATTGCACTCCAGCCTGGGTGACACAGTGGGATCCTGTCTCTAAAACAAAATGAAGGCCAGGCGCAGTGGCTCACGTCTGTAATCCCAACACTTTGGGAGGCCAAGGCAGGCAGATCTCCTGAGGTCGGTTCGAGACCAGCCTGGCCAACATGGTGAAACCCTGTCTCTACTAAAAATACAAAAATTAGCCGGGTGTGATGGCGGATGCCTATAATCCCAGCTACTCAGGAGATTGAGGCAGGAGAATTGCTTGAACCCGAGAGGTGGAGGTTGCAGTGAGCCGACATCGCGCCACTGCACTCCAGCCTGGGCGACAGAGCAAGACTCCGTCTCAAAAAAGCAAAAAGAAAAGAAAGAAAAAAGATAACTTTAACAAATACAGTGGGGGTCTGTGTATCATCAACCCCAAACTTTCCAGGTGAGCTGTAAGTGGGGGAGGGATGTTCTGGCACCACTGATATCTTACGCCAGATGACTCTGGAGCTGCCCCAGGCACTGTGGTATGCTTCTCAGCATCCCTGGCCTGTACTCGGTAGATGCCATTAGCATCCCTTGACCGTAGCTATGAGACCAAAAATGTCTTTTAGATATTACAAAATATCCCCAGGGCAGAATCATCCTAGGTGGGGAACCAATGGTGTAAGGCTCCTAACCCCAGGCTGCCCATCCCACCTAATTTCTGCACATTCCCCAGCAAGCATCTGATTCCATGAGCAAAGGCAGCCTTCTCCGCTGCAGTGAGGCCACAGCAAACTCACTCTCATCTCTCCATCTTCATATATGGTGTTTACTGGCCTTTCCTTCTCATCAATTCTTTTTTTTTTTTTTCTCTTTTGTTGAGACAGGGTCTTGCTCTGTTGCTCAGGCTGGAGTACAGTGACACCATCTCGGCTCACTGTTGCCTCAACCTCCCCGGCTCAGGCGATCCTCCCACCTCAGCTTCCTGAGTAGAAGGGACTGCAGGGGCATGCCACCACGGCTGGCTAATTTCTGCAATCTTTTGTAGAGACGGGACTTCGCCAAATTGCCCAGGCTTGTCTTAAACTCATGGGCTCAAGCAATCCTCCCACCTCAGCCTCCCAAAGGGCTGGGATTACAGGCGTGAGCCATCATGCCAGCCTTTCTACCCAACCCTGATTGATCCCATGCCTTTGTAGTTTCACCACCACCACCACCTCCACAGGGCTTCCTGAGCCACCCATAAGTTATGTCTCTGTACCACAAACACACACCCTGCTCCTCCTCTCCTTAGCGGGTGTGTATTTGTCCTCGCCAGGTCTTAGCAGGTGGTGGCAGCAGATGAAGAAGTCTAGGCCCTCATCAGACCCTTTCTAAGGAAGGGGGCAATCAGGAGAGAGTCAACCCCCTTCCCTCCAGGCAGCAAACCCATAGCCAAGATGTTCAGGGTAAAACCTGGGGCCCCTGGCTGGGAACTGGGAGCTGAGCAGGGCTCTAGTCTTGAAGTGGACAGAGGAAGGATAAGGTTGGCGAGGGGAAGTCTCAGCCAGAGGAAGGATAAGGTTGGCGAGGGGGCAGTCTCAGGCAGGAAGAGCTTGGGAGTTCCAGGAAGAAAATCTAGCAGGGGCACAGAAGGCGGGGCTTCTGCACAGGCAGTTACAGCTAGTGCAGGGCAACTCCAATCCAGGTACTGCAGCTTAAACCATGCAGTCCAGACCTACGGACACTGGCATCAAACTCAGTACGGCCTCTGTCCCCTCAAGGACAAGCGTGGGAGAGGGATGCACCCACAGGAATAGCTAAAGGGCCCAGCGGTAAGGTTCAGGGGCTTCATAAATAAGCACAGTCAAACCCAAGCCTGTGTCATCCTCACATAACCCTCAATGACAGGCCTTCAGCTATCCAAGGCCATGTGCTGTGAGCTGGCCTTGGTTTTATCTCCCCACTAAATTGCAAGCTTTGAGGCTGGGGATGATGTTGTAAACTTCTTCCAAATCCCCCTTAAAATGGAGTCAAGTTCAAGGCAGGAACTTTCTAAATAAACACTTGTTGCTACGGGATGGTTAAGATGGAGAGACAGGTACAAAGGTTAAAGTTCCCAGAGCTTTCATTTCTTTTACTTTAAAACATCCCTGTTAGAGGGATTATGGTATCTGACCTTTGAAAACACGTTAATTTTAAAAACTAGTGTTCAGAAAGATTCAGTTATCAATATAGAGCCAAAGAGGAGGTTAGTGAAGGAAAGGGGGAGTCAGCTCTAACTTGACTATTCTGGGTGCTTTTATTTTTTGTTTTATCACTTTCTACCCCATTTCAATAGAAGATGCCAAAAGCTACAAGAAAAAATATTTTCCTGGTTTCTGACAAAGTTCTCAGATAAAAGACCAGTCCCCAAGGAGAAAAGCTAACAGAACTCCTTACCAAAGAATGGCAGCCTCTCTACCTGGCAATGAGCCACTAGCCAGCAACCCATGGAACCTGCCAGCTCAGCACAGAAAGTCAACAAATAATGGAACATCCAGACACCAGCAGGGGGAAAATGCCACATGAGTCCCTCCTCAATGATATGACTCAAAGGAGACAACCTGGCTGGATGCGGAGGCTCATGCCTGTCATCCTGACACATTCGAATGCCCAGGCAGGAGGATCACTTGAGCCCAGGAGTTCAAGACCAGCCTGTGCAACATAGCAATGTTTTATAAATTTAAAAAAAAAAAAAAGGAGGACACCTATGGTGGGCAAAATAATGGCTCCTCCCACAAAGACATCCATCCACACTCATCCCAGAGCCTGTGACTAGATAATGTCACATGGCAAAGGGGTTCTGCACAGGTGATTACGAAGCCTGAGATGGGGAGATCATCCAGGGAGGCCCAATCTAAGGGACAGCCTTTCTTGGCTGCAGTCAGAGAGAGAGAAAGAAGACAGTGGAGGAGAAGGAGGAAAGATCTGAAGCCACGAGAGGGAAGCAACACACGGTTACTGGCACCGAAGCCGAAGAAAGGGAGCCACAGATCAGGAAACCAGGGAATGTGGATGGCCTCTACAAGCTGGGAACAGCCCTCAGGTGACAGTCAGCAAGAAAACAAGCAACTCAGTCCTACAACTGCAAGTAACCGAATTCAGCCAACAGCCACAATGAACAGGAAATGGATCTTCCCCTAGAGCTTCTGGAAAGAGACGCGGCCCTGCTGACACCTTGATTTCTGCTGTGAGACCTATGGGACTTTCGACCTACAGAACCATAAGAAGGCAAGTAGCTTTGTTCTTTTAAGTTGGTACACTTATGGTAATCGGTTATCCAGCAATGGAAAACTAATGCAACATCTCTGGACCAATTCAAGTCGTTTTATTTTTTTTCTCTTTTGAAGATATAGACAGGCATTGCTCCAAGCCAAGATCCCATGTGGAGAAGTGGTGGCTATTCTGACAGGTGGCGGTTTTGTCTCAATGTAAGCGGAGTCCAACAGATGCTGGCATCACCAGTAAATGGCTTCAATGATAATTTTAAAAAATCATGGTGGCTGCTTTATGAATAATACGCAATTTTGCAAGCCTCAAATGGAAGGTCTACAATGGCATAATTAACTGAACTGAACTGCAAACTGGATGCACAAAAATCCTGCGGCTTTCCCCTTAGGAAGAAAATGACCTTATTCCAAGACCAAGATCTTATTTACAGTATTTATTGGGCAATTCAGCTATCAGGTTTAACATCATTATCATGAAAAGAGGAAAACAAATAAAAAACTTTTAAAAGGGTCTGCCTTTTAAACCCCTTGTGTAGTTTTTTTTTCCTTCTAATTTGCTTACTTTTTCTTGACTATTGAAAATGTACAATAACAACTTGTGTACAGGTGGGCATGCTGGCACGTGCCTGTAATCCCAGGTACTCAGGAGGCTAAGGCAGGAGGATCACTTTAGCTCAGGAGTTTGAGTCTAGCCTGGGCAACATAGCAAGACAACGTTACAACAACAACAAAAAAACTTACGTTTTTTCTCTAACGACAGCAAAGTATGAGTTTGAAAATACAGACTGAGCATCCCTTGTGTGAAATGCCTGGGACAAAAAGTGTTCTGGATTTCAATATTTTTTGGATTTGGGAATATTTGCATACTATGCACTGGTTAAGCATAATTTAAGTTAAATTCAAAATCCCAAATATTTCCAATGAGCATTTCCTCTCAGCATCATACTAGCATGCAAAATGTCTTAGATTTTGAAACATTTTTTGGATTTGGGGTTTTGGATTAGGTATAGTCAACCTACCTGCACCTACAAGAGACATACACCAATAAAAAATTTTAAAAGCCAGGTTCACATTTTATCAACTACAAGACTACTTGTAATACGAATGGCATTTATTTTATAAACATTTATTGCACAACTACCAGGTGCCTGGCAGTGTCCTTGGCTCAAGGAAGACAAAATAAGTCCTTGACAAACCTAGCAAAGAAACTGCTATGTAAACAAATAGTTACACGACAGTGTCAAATATTTAATACTAACAACAATACATGCACAGTGCAGTGGTCATGTGGATACCTATGCAGTGGTATTCCATGGGAAACAGGTAGTTCCCTGGTCATTGACAAGGAGATTTTTGAGATGGGAACAGAGAAATAAATGCGCATTATGTCAGCTCATGCAAAACAGAATGTATCGCCACTTTCATACCAACATGTATAAACATTACCTTTTCTGAACATATGGTAAATATTTTAATCTAAAGACTGAGGACAAGCTAGCTCAGCAAGTCAGAGGACTACAGCATGATTGAAACAGGGCTGTTTGAAAACATTTGGCAAACATTAGGTCGATCTGACAAAAAAAAAACACTTTCACAGTGTAAAAAAAAAAAGAAAGGCAAATACACTTATTTTTTTTTTTAAACTGAGGAACATTTAGCAGTGTAAACCCATAAATATCTAATTCTTTCTCTTTCCCAGCTCCTTTGTCAGTCTAAGGGTAGATAAATTGGAAGAACCTGAATATTAAGCATGCCTTGAGTTTCAGTTAGCACGTACTATCCATTTGAAGGCTGATTTTATTTATTTATTTATTTATTTATTTATTTATTTATTTGGAGATGGAGTTTCACTCTGTTGCCCAGGCTGGAGTGCAGTGGTGTGATCTTGGCTCATCGCAATCTCTGCCTCCCAGGTTCAAGCGGTTCTCCTGCCTCAGCCTGCTGAGTAGCTGGGATTACAGGCATGCGCCACCATGCCCAGCTAGTTTTTGTATTTTTAGTAGAGAAGGGATTTCACCATGTTGGTCAGGCTTGTCACAAACTCCTGACCTCGTGATCTACCCACTTTGGCCTCCCAAGGTGGTGGGATTACAAGTGTGAGCCACCATGCCTGGCAAACGCTAATTTATTATTAATCATAATCACAACCATATTGGCAAAGAGAAATGTAACTCCTAAAGAATAAAAATTACTAAAAGATCAAGAGTTTTTAAAGTATTATTATTTCGGCTCAAAATTATACAAATTTGAACTGGACAAGAGAAATAAACATATATAACCAGTTGCCTTTAGTTTCCTATAAAGACTTGCAAACAGGCAGATGGAAAAGGGGAGAAAACCTGCAGGTTAACTGATCCTGACAGATAACGCAGTACCTGTATTTTAATGTCAACAATTTATTACAGAAGTGATTTTTAAATATTACTTCATAATAGAGGTAGAGTCACATTTCATAGAATTTGAGAGAAAATGTGCATGACCACTTTTATGTATTTCTCCATTCAAAATAGCAAACAGGAATCTCACAACTTAGAAAGATGGGTTCCCTTGAATGTAAGTATCACCCTAGGGTGGGCTCCAGAGCCAGAAAAATAATTGAAAATCCATAGAAAGAGAAAAATCCAGAAAAGACAGCTTAAGTTCAAGTACTCATGTCTACAAGTTAACATTTTCCCTCGGTCAGTCTAACAACTCCGTGACTTCTTTCCGTAGCAGAACACTTAGAAACTGAATACAACAGAGCATATTCACAAGAAGCAAGGTCAAACCACCTCGATGTGCAGAAGCCCCTTCCACAGAAAGTAAATTCCACTAATAAAATCTAGGCAATAAACTCTAGGAAAACATGATTTATTGACCCAAGTTTCTAAATTGGCAAATCCCTTAAAAACATAGTTTTACAGCCTGGTGTGGTGGCTCACGCCTGTAATCCCAGCACTTTGGGAGGCCGAGGCAGGCGGATCACGAGGTCAGGAGATCAAGACCATCCTGGTTAACACGGTGAAACCCCGTCTCTACTAAAAAATGAAAAAATTAGCCAGGCGTGGTGGCGGGCGCCTGTAGTCCCAGCTACTCGGGAGGCTGAGGCAGGAGAATGGCGTGAACCTGGGAGGCGGAGCTTGCAGTGAGCCGAGATTGCGCCACTGCACTCCAGCCTGGGCGACAGAGCAAGACTCCGTCTCAAAAACAAACAAACAAACATAGTTTTACTTAGATTAACAAGAGTTCTCAAAAGGCAGGAAATACTCCCTGAAAAGAAAAATAAGCATTTACTCAAACGTGAGGATCTTTTTAAAGGAATTACAATTGGAACTTACATATATTTGATTTCTCTTATACCGCTGGAATAAGTTATACATGATGGAGCCGCCGTGGAGCTCTGTCAAGGACGCCATGTCATCCACGCCCTCCTCGTTCGTGGGGTGCATGGCAGTCACCTTCTGGTGGGTAATTGTGCTCTGCTTGTAAGTGAATACCTGAGGGAGGGAGAGGAATTCAATTATTTTATTATCAGCAGTAAGTGATTTTTCACGCAAGTGTCCCAAACTGACAATACAATCTCGGTATAATTTCAGCAAAAAGATTCTAAATTGGACAGTAAAAAATATATTGCAAAAATCTTTTTCATTTTATGTCACCTATATATTTGTCTCTCTCTGTGTGTGTGTGTGTGTGTGTGTGTGTGTGTGTGTGTGTGTGTGTATATATATTTTTTTTGTTTTGTTTTGTTTTGAGGCATGATTTCACTCTGTCACCCAGGCTGGAGTGCAGGGGCATGATTACAGCTCACTGCAGCCTCCACCTCCAAGGTTCAAGTGATCCTCCCACCTCAGCCTCCCGAGTAGCTGGGACTACAGGCATGCGCTACCAGCCAGCTAATTTTTGCATATTTTTTTTTAGATACAGGGTTTTGTCATGTTGCCCAGGCTGGTCTCAAACCCCTGGGCTCAAGCAATCCACCTGTCTTGGCCCCTCAAAGTGCTGAGATTACAGGCATGAGCCACAGAGCCCAGCTGTCACCTATATATTTCTAAAAGAAGCAATTATTTTGACCGGTGCTATTAGATGTTCCTAAAAGGTATTAGTTCAAGTACGAACATCTTTTGGGAGTCACAGAAATTATAAACTTATAGTTCACTTCTCTGCATTATTTCTCCATTTGATATATATCAGTAACAAGACACTTTCCAAGTTTTAGAAAGTAATTTGGTTTCCCTATATAATGTTTCATATTGAATCATATAATTTCAAAGCTTTATAATAGTTATTCCATTTAAGTATTAATTTAAGTACTTTAAATATGATATACATTCATATTGATTAAATAGTCTATGTATCTGTTCAAAGACTGGAACGTATTATCACAGGAATATTTAGAAAATCTTCTTGGACAATATTCCCTTTCAACTAGCATATACAGCATTTGTGTACTCTCTCGGCAGAACAAATGCACTCTGATTTAAAATAAAATTTTTTTTTTGTTTGCTCAAGAACCTATCTTTTTTAAAATTCCAAAAATAGCAATGAGCGCTATAGACATGTTGTAGCATGTACATAAGGTGACTCTGGTACCGTCAGGTTGCTGAATTTGCATGGATTTCTAATGGCTACTCAGTGCTCTTTGTCCTAAGTGATTTGGTTCAGGATTAACCACCTCACATTAAGCTCCATCTGTTGACCAAAGCTTGACCAGCTTTACAAACTCAAACAATAACAAAACCATTTGATTGCAGAGTTCCACTCCATATTTACTCATTTACTATAGTTGGTAGTTTTTAAATACTTGGATTACAATCCTCCTTTAAGTAAAATAAAAACATCAAGAGATTTGAAAAAAAAAGGATGTAAATAACATGAAAAGTGCTCAGCCTTCAGACACGCACACACTAGCATGTGCATGTCTGCACACAAAACAATTTTCTGCAATCATATGTGTGGAATGTTTTTATTGGAGAGGCTATTTTTAGATACTGACTGGCTGCCTACATGGCAACAAATGGCATGTTATTGCAAAGGAGAATGACACACTAAGAAATGCAAAAGTACCAATCCAATGGTTTTCATGAGCCAAGACAAATGGCATGTTTCATTCTGCTAGAGAAAAATTACAACTTCGGCAGTAGCATTTCTGCCACATGAACCACAACAGTTGGTCAAGCCAGTCCTGAGAAACTGCGAGGCCAAGGTTGGGACCCACCCATCTCTTATGAAGAAAAGCCACTGTCCCCAGCTGCTTCCTGGGCTCAGACATCCACCAGGAGAGGAGACAGTCCTGGTGGTCCCATCTCATGGCAAGGTGGCCAACGCTGCTACATGAGCCCCACAGGGCTGGCAGAGGCCTGGGGCCACCTAGTGAGCAGGGTAGAAGCGCTTCGCACCCAGAATAACAAGGTGTTAACGAAGGCACAAGGTCATTCAAGAGTGAAGAAACATATAGACCCCCTTTTTTTTTTTTTTTTTTGAGACGGAGTCTCGCTCTGTCGCCCAGGCTGGAGTACAGTGGCCGGATCTCAGCTCACTGCAAGCTCCGCCTCCCGGGTTTACGCCATTCTCCTGCCTCAGCCTCCGGAGTAGCTGGGACTATAGGTGCCCGCCACCTCGCCCGGCTAGTTTTTTGTATTTTTTAGTAGAGATGGGGTTTCACAGCGTTAGCCAGGATGGTCTCGATCTCCTGACCTCGTGATCCGCCCACCTCGGCCTCCCAAAGTGCTGGGATTACAGGCTTGAGCCACCGCGCCCGGCCATATAGACCCTTTTTAAGTTATCAACACCATGAAAGTTAAGAAACAGAAACTTAGACCGCAGTCGAAACAGCCTTGGGGCAACCTAGAAATTCCCAGAAGTTAAACAGCTAGAACGCCCTGCCTTCCCCCAGCACGCCACATCCCCGTGATGCCAATCCAGGCACGTTTTCAGAAGAGCTACAACCAGACAGGTACTTGTGTCTTCCAAAGAAAGTGCCGACCAGGGTGGGGCAGAAACAGAACTTGGCTGCTGGTCAACTCTCAGCCAACCAAGTAGTATAAAGAAGGGCCTGTGCCACCTGCCAGCTCCTGGCACACTCCTGAGGCCTCATCTCACTCTACTGGCTCGAGGCTCCTGCCAGTACAACTCGAGTTCCCTTCCCAAATTTTCTTCTAAGCAAGAAGACAGGGCACTGAAGCCAGCACAACTATCTCCCCCTCAAGCCCCTACAGACTCACCACCAGCAAGTCCTTCTCAATGTGAAAACAAACAGCTTCTACCAACTGTCACTCTACGTATACTGAGAAATCCAGATTTTGAAGATTTAGAATATTAGAATTTTTACTTGTATTTATATTGATACATATTCTGCTTTCTGGAAATAACCATACATAACACTCAGACACTACAAAACATAGACACTAATTATTTTATATTTTATATATATGTAATATACACATTATACATATTACATATGTGTATGGTATATATATTTCACACATATATAAAATATCTTACATGTAATATATATATCTTATGTGTATTTTACATATATAAAAATCTATTATATATTATACATATAAAACACCTTACATATAAAATCTTATATCTTAAGATACTTTATATCTTAATATTTTATATAAGATGCTTATATACATATATAATGTTTTATAATGCATATATGCATAATATATAAGATGTTTTATATATGTATGTATCTATTACATGTATAAAATATCTATATAAGGTATATATACAAAATGACTGAATGTTTACATCCTATGTAATTGTCTTGCTGTTCCTAGTGCATCAAAAAAGACAAAGAAATGTGTACATCCTATGTCTTTTTTGATGCAGTAGAACAGCAAGACAATGCATAGCCCAAGTGAACAGTTCAGCGCTGGAAACCATCACTGAAAAATATGGCTATAATCTGTAAACTAGAGTTCCTCACCTTTATACATTTTGACTTCCTTTCCTTTTTGTTTTTTTTTTTTTTTTTTTGGAGACAGAGTCTCGCTCTGTTTCCCAGGCTGGAGTGCATTGGTGCAATCTTGGCTTGCTGCAACCTCCGCCTCCCGGATTCAGGTGATTTTCCTGCCTCAGCCTCCCTTAGTAGTGGGGACTACAGGCACCTGCCACCATGCCCAGCTAATTTTTTGTATTTTTCGTAGAGACGGGGTTTCACTGTGTTAGCCAGGATGGTCTCGATCTCCTGACCTCGTGATCCGCCTGCCTCGGCCTCCCAAAGTGCTGGGATTACAGGAGTGAGCCACCGCGTCCGGTCCCTTTCCTCCTATTTTCGGGAGCACATTACGCATGCCCATTCCAGGGGCGGAAAAATCAAGAGAACTAGAACCATTCCTTCTCAGGACCACAGAAGACAGAATCATGATGGGAGACAATAGTTACATGAATAAAACAGAAGGCGAAGAACAGAAAAAAAAGAAACATGTCAAGATACAGGATTGCAGCTGCTTAAAACAATGAGTATTTCAAAAAGAAAAAGAGAATAGTAGAGAAGAATGTATTTGTGGAGGAAAGGCAAGGATAACCATCCATTCAGAGGTGGGCTCAAGTTTGTAAAGATCTTGGAACATTGTCTGGCATTCAGAAGGTGCTAAATAGGTATCTGATACATTTAGACATTTGGGGAGAGCATCAGGAAGAAGAGCTAATGGATGCGGGGCTTAAGACCTAGGTGATGGGATGGCGTGTGCAGCAAGCCACCATGGCACACGTTTACCTACATAACAAACCTGCACATCCTGCACAGGTACCACTAAACTTAAAATAAAAGTTGGGGGAAAAAAAAAACAATGAGTCAAGCAAGTAATTCCTATGAGGAAAAAATTTTAGATATTTAGAAAATCCACTCATTCCAGCAAATTTTTAAAAACTGTTTGGCTGGTGTGTTCTAGGCATTGGGGATCGAGCTTACATTCCAATTCAGGGGGAGAAAATAAGAAACAAACACACAAGGGAATAGATAGTATCACAGGTGGTGACGGAGTCTATGAAACATAATGAAGGTAAGGGAGCACTAAGGAGTGCCTGCGGGTTATAATTACATCAGGTATTCGGG
>NW_016817194.1:0-1576 GCF_001698545.2 Rhinopithecus bieti | reverse complement strand
GAGAGTGAGAACAATCTGTCTTAATTCTGCCAGTGATTATTAAATTTATCTTCGAAGAAAGGTAGATCTTTGATTTTTGGAGAAGAATTAGACTTAAGGGAGTTTTGGATTGTACAAATGAAAGATAATCTTTTGGAATACAGAGACCCTGGTATTATAATCATTATAATGGATTTAGATCAGATATATATATATAAAATCCAAAATAAAACACACAGAGAAAAAAGAATAAACAGAGAAATGGAACCTGTAGGAGGCTTAAACTTTGGATAATTGAAGTCTCAAATGTGGAGGTGGATAGAATAGAAAAAATATTCAAGAAAATAAGGCTAAACATTTTCAAAATTTGATAAAAACTATAAACCCACGGGTCCCCAAACCTCCATGACCCTCAAGCATAAGAAACAAGAAGAAAATTACATCAAGTCACTTCAAAATCAAACTGTTAAATCCGGTGATAAAGAGAAAATCTTAAAAGCACCCAGAACAATGACATGTGTAGGGGAACAAGGATAAGAAAGGTATCAGGCTTGTTGTTGGAAATAATGCATGGGAGAAGACAGTGAAGCAGTATTTTAAAGTACTGAAGGAAAACATCTGACAAGCTAGACTTCTATATTCAGCAAAAATCTTTCACAAATGCAGGCAGAAATAAAGAATTTATCTTTAGCACTGTTTCACAAAAGATATTTTAAAGGAAGTCCTTTAGGCAGAAAGAAAATAATAACAACTGGAAATCTGCATTTACACCAAGAAATCTTGAACACTGGAAAACCATACCAATACTATAAGGATGGATTTTTTCCCTGACTGCTGAGTCAAACAATTTGAGTATGTTACATGATTCTTTTTTTTTTGAAATGGAGTCTCTCTCTGTCGCCCAGGCTGGAGTGCAGTGGCGCAATCTCAGCTCACTACAAGCTCCAGCTCCCAGGTTGACGCCATTCTCCTGCATCAGCCTCCCAAGTAGCTGGGACTACAGGCGCCTGCCACCACGCCTGGCTAATTTTTTGTATTTTTAGTAGAGACGGGGTTTCACCATGTTAGCCAGATGTTCTTGATCTCCTGACCTCGTGATCCACCCGCCTCGGCCTCCCAGAGTGTTGGGATTATAGGCCTGACCCACCGCACCCGGCCTTGATTCTCTTAAGCAACAACAAAAACCAATTCAGCAAATAATTATAGTCACCCAAAAAAGAAAACAAATGGATTCATAAAATTCTCAGTCCAAAAGAATATAGAAAAATTGGGAAAATGTAACAAATGACAGATGGTAAAAATTTATAGCTTTGTGTGTATTTCTGTAGTATCAATTTTAGAAGAATTTTTAGTTGAATTAGAAAATAACATGATAGATTTAAAATCAATCATATTAACATTCAAATGAATGTAAATGGTCTAAACATTCTAATTAAAAGCCTGAGATGGTCAGATTGGATTTAAAAAAAAAAGATTTCTTTATATATTGCCTAGAGGAAATCCACTTTAAGTATGAAACAAAAATAGGTTATAAGTATAGGATTGGATTAGAAATGCCATTAATTAATGCTAACATTAATTAAATTTATGCTGGAAT
>NW_016817193.1:0-1578 GCF_001698545.2 Rhinopithecus bieti | reverse complement strand
AGAAAAGAAAAATGAGGCTTGAGGGCATGAATGATGTACCAGTGTCTTTTTTTTTTTTTTTTTAGACGGAGTCTCGCTCTGTCGCCCGGGGTGGAGTGCAGTGGCCAGATCTCAGCTCACTGCAAGCTCCGCCTCCCGGGTTTAGGCGCTTCTCCTGCCTCAGCCTCCGGAGTAGCAGGGACTGCAGGCGCCTGCCACGTCGCCCGGCTAGTTTTTTGTATTTTTAGTAGAGACGGGGTTTCACCGTGTTAGCCAGGATGGTCTCGATCTCCTGACCTCGTGATCCTCCCGTCTCGGCCTCCCAAAATGCTGGGATTACAGGCTTGAGCCACCGCGCCCGGCCTGTACCAGTGTCTTATATTGGGAAAAGGCAAAACCAGAACTTCAGTCTTTTGACTTCTAATCTATTGTAGCATTGCCTCACCAAGCTATCTTCTACTAGACTGCAAGGAACTAAGTACAACCTGAAAATGTAAGCCAAAGGACCCTGTGAGTCAAGTCCAAACCCCTCATTTAACATACAAGTATGTGATTGCTTTATAAATAAGTGTGATAATAAAATGGACTATCACTTTGATGACTTGTATATTGAGCCAAGCAGTTTCCATCCATGAGGTCATTTAGTCCTCAAAACTCTATGGACCCCAGGTGCTATTGTGTGTTTATTTCAGAAAGGTGAAAACTAGTGCTCAGAAAAGGTAAGGGTCGTGATTCCAATCCCAATTTCTCCCATGAGAGTCTGAGCCAGCAACCACTATACTCCACTACCTTCTAGTTGGTAATTATATGGTTTCTGAGGAAGGCATGCTCACTGACTAGATTGGTCTGATTTTTTGTTTTCTTTTAAGGTTTTGGAAATGTAGGCTCAGCCATTTAAGAATGGGAAGATTGGACAGGCGCAGTGGCTCACGCCTGTAATCTCAGCACTTTGGGAGGCTGAGGCGGGCAGATCACGAGGTCAGGAGATTGAGACCATCCTGGCTAACACAGTGAAACCCTGTCTCTACTAAAAATACAAAAATTAGCCGGGTGTGGCGGTGGGTGCCTGGAGTCCCAGCTACTCGGGAGGCTGAGGCAGGAGAATGGCGTCAACCTGGGAGGTGGAGCTTGCAGTGAGCTGAGATTACGCCACTGCACTCCAGCCTGGGCGACAGAGCAAGACTCCATTGCAAAAAAAAAATATTGGGAAGATTGGCCAGGCATGTGGTGGTTCATGCCTGTAATCCCAGCACTTTGGGAGGCCAAGGTGGGTGGATACGAGGTCAGGAGAGTGAGATTATGCTGGCTAACATGGCGAAACCCTGTCTCCACTAATAAACTACAAAAAATTAGCCAGGCATAATGGTGTGCACCTGTAGTCCCAGCTACTCGGGAGGCTGAGCCAGGAGAATCGCTTGAACCTGGGAGGTGGAGGTTGCAGTGAGCAGAGATCGCACCACTGCACTCCAGCCTGGGCGACAGAGCAAGACTCCATTGCAAAAAAAAAAAATGTGTGCCAGAAAAACCCACCCCCAACCCCCCCTCAAGGCCAAAAAACGGTATCCGGTCTTATTAAAAAAAAAAAAAAAAAAAAAAAGG
>NW_016817192.1:0-1950 GCF_001698545.2 Rhinopithecus bieti | reverse complement strand
AGACAGAGTCTCGCTTTGTCACCCAGGCTGGAGTGCAGTGGCGCGGTCTTGGCTAACTGCAAGTTCCACCTCCCGGATTCATGCCATACTCCTGCCTCAGCCTCCCAAGTAGCTGGGACTACAGGCGCCCACCACTACGCCCGGCTATTTTGTTTTGTTTTTTTTGTATTTTAGTAGAGATGGGGTTTCACCATGTTAGCCAGGATGGTCTCGATCTCCTGACCTCTGATCCGCCCGCCTCGGCCTCCCAAAGTGCTAGGATTACAGGCGTGAGCCACCGCGCCTAGCAACATGCATGTTAATATATATATTTCTCTTTATTTTTTTAGAGAAGTGGGGTCTCACTCTGTCACCCAGGCTAGAGTGCAGTGGTGCCACTATAGCTTGCTGCAACTTTGAACTCCTGGGATCAAGGGATCCTCCTGCCTCAGCCTCTCGAGTAGCTGGAACTGAAGATGTATGCCACTAAGGCTGGCTAGTTTTTTTTGTTGTTGTTTTGTAGATGGGGGTCTTGCTATGTTGCCCAGGCTGATCTCAAACTCCTGGCCTCAAGTGATCCACCTCAGCCTCCTACGTAGCTGGTAATATCTCAAAAACTGATAATTCAATATGTCCCAGTTAAACGTATAGGTAGTTTCTTTTAGTTTGGATGATTTATTCTTGTTAATTGTTTCATTAAAAAAAATCTTAGGAATATTCAGGAAAGTCATAAAGTACTTTATTAGGTCCAAAACTAGGCCATCCTATTGATTTTAAAAAGGGGACAGTTATAATAAGTGGACCCAAATTCACATATGGACTCTGTTGATTTAGCAAGTTTCTCTATTTTAATACTGTAGAGATGATGTTGCTTTATCTATCCAGACATCTAGATGGCTTCCCTTCTAAAACTGAAGGGCAATTTAAAGAGTATATTTACCCCCATGACATTCAGTGCCTAGTTAACAAGGTAGGTCCATAACAAATAGCTGTTATAACTGTTATTTATTATTGTTATCAATGTCTTCGTCATCAACATGAATAATCCTGTTTTCATTCAGGAGAATGTATGTGGATTGGTATGGAAGCATGTTGTGAAATAAGTTGCATGACACTCATAAAACACCTGAAAAGGAAAGTAGTTAGTAAATATAAGGTTTGTCTTGCTTACAGCAAGTTTTTGACACAGAATAAATGTTCAAAAATTACAATTCTCTTTCCTTCCTCCCTTTCCAAAAGGAAAGGGTAAACAATATATTCCTAAGATCTGTAGTTCTCAGCCTGAGGTCCCCAGACTCTTAAGGGTCTTTGAAGATACCATTAAGAATTGAAGAGCTCTCTTCTCTTTCCATCTTGTCTCTTCTTTCTTTCTTCCTTTTTTTTCTTCCTAATTCATTATGGAGGTAATACTTAGCTGAACTTTTTCTAGAATCAAATGAGATAATATATTTAAAAGTGTATTATTAACTATGAATTGTGGCCGGGCGCGGTGGCTCACACCTGTAATCCCAGCACTTTGGGAGGCCGAGGCGGGTGGATCACGAGGTCTGGAGATCGAGACCACGGTGAAACCCCACTAAAAATACAAAAAATTAGCTGGGCGCGATGGTGGGTGCCTGTAGTCTCAGCTACTCCGGAGGCTGAGGCAGGAGAATGGCATGAACCCGGGAGGAAGAGCTTGCAGTGAGCCGAGATCGCGCTACTGCACTCCAGCCTGGGTGACAGAGAGAGAGACTCCATCTCAAAACAAAACAAAATAAAACAAAACTATGAGTTGTAATAATAATGATGATTAATAGTTAGCTTGCTTATACAAATGTCAATAATCAGAAGTTGTATATACATGTATGTAAGTTATATATATATTTTTGTATATATATTTGTATATAAGTTGTGTGTGTGTGTGTATATATATACATATCTCTCCAAAATGTAAAAAAATATGTATAAGGAAGAGGATAGAAGTTAGAG
>NW_016817191.1:0-1576 GCF_001698545.2 Rhinopithecus bieti | reverse complement strand
AGGGAAGGGAAGGGAAGGGAAGGGAAGGGAAGGGAAGGGAAAAGAATAGAAAAGAAAAGAAGAACCCTTGGGTCTTAACAGTACATCGTCATTACTCTGGCAGTACTATATACATGGGGCTGAGGTAGCAGTGGCCACAGGAAGATTGGAAATGGGAGGGAAGAATGGAAGAATGGGAAGGTCTGCTGCAGTATAGAACAGAGCATTAGATAGACTTCTAAGGTTTTAAATTCTAGTCCCTAGCTAGTCCCTAGCTCCTGGATGGCACCTAGAACCTCCCCAAGGCCTAGGGGATCTCGTTGCCCTGAAGGAAAGACACAGACTTGGCTGACTTTGCCAGCTGCTGATTGTAAATTCCCAGGTCATTAAGTAAATATGGGTGGAAGCCAGGAAGTGGTTACACCAGGTCTTGGGTGAGACACAATGCTACTCTGGCTTCAGTTATCATTCAGCACAGTCAAGGGGGTGGACATAGGGCTGCTTTTGTGACTCCACCCCCAGTAATAGGTGGCTCAGAACAGAGAAAGAGACTCTATTTTGCGGGGGAGAAGGTAAGGGAAAAGAACAAGAGTCTCACTATGGTAATCCATATAACTCTCCCATATCTTGTCCAAGACCATCAGAAAGGTACCTCCATGAGTCTGTAATAACCACAGCACTACTGGACTTGAGGTTTCCATTAAAGCATATAGAGCTTAAATCACAAAGCCCAAGTCCTTTAGAATATCTAAAAGCCTTCCAAAAAAGAAAGAAGGTACAAACAAGACCAAACTGTGAAGACAACAATAAATACTAAACTCTTCAGTGACCAGACACAAACAAACACCAGTAAGTATAAAGATAATTCAGGAAAACACTATCTCACAAATTGAATTAAATAAGGCACAAGAGACCAATCCAGGAGAAACCAAGATATGTGAACTTTCAGACAGAGAATTCAAAATAGTTGTATTGAGGAAACACAAAGAAATTCAAGATAACTCAAAGAAGGAATTCAGAATTCTATCAGATAATTTAACACATGCATTGAAATAATTAAGCAAAATTCTGGAGCAGAAAATGCAACTGGCATAATGAAGAATAGATCAGAGTCTTTGAATAGCAGAATTATCGAGAAAAAAAAAACAATCTGTATGTTTTACATCATGCTACTTGGAAATACAGTCAGAAAAACAAAATAAAACATAGTTTGAAAAATGAAGCATGCTTACAGAATCTATAAAATAGCCTCAAAAGGGCAAATCTAAGAGTTATTGGCATTAAAGTGGAGGTAGAGAGACACAAGTAGAAAGTTCATTCAAAGAGACATTAACAGAGACCTTCCCAAACCAAGAGAAAGTTATCAATATCCAAGTACAAAGATATTATAGAAAACCAAACAGTTTTAGCCCAAAAAAAGACTACCACAAGGCATTTAATAATCAAACTTTCAAAGAACAAGGCAAAAAAAGGATCCTAAAAGCAGCAGAAGAAAATAAACCAACAACATACAATGGAGCTCCAATATGTCTGACAGCAAATTTGTAGTGGAAACCTTACAGAACAGGAGAGAATAGTATGGCATATTTAAAGTGCT
>NW_016817190.1:0-846 GCF_001698545.2 Rhinopithecus bieti | reverse complement strand
GGTGGGCGTAGGTGCGGTGGTGTGTGCAGGTGAGTGGTGGGTATAGGTGCGGTGGGGTGTGCAGGTGAGTGGTGGGCATAGGTGCAGTGGGGTGTGTAGGTGAGTGGTGTGCGCAGATGAGTGTTGGGTGTAGGTGCGGTGGTGTGTGCAGGTGAGTGGTGTGTACAGGTGTTCAGTGCAGGTGTGGTGTGTGCAGTTGTGTGCGCAGGTGAGTTGGGTGTAGGTGCAGTGGTGTGTGCAGTGTAGGCGTGGTGTGCAGGTGAGTGGTGTGTAGTTGCAGTGGTGTGTGCAGGTGAGTGGGCGTAGGTGCGGTGGGGTGAGTGGTGTGCACAGATGAGTGGTAGGTGTAGGTGCAGTGGTGTGTGCAGGTAAGTGGAGTGTACAGGTGTTCGGTGCGGGCATGGTGGTGTGTGCGGTTGTGTGCGCAGGTGAGTTGGGTGTAGGCGCGGTGGTGTGTGCAGGTGTGCAGTGTAGGCGTGGTATGCAGGTGAGTGATGTGTAGGTGCGGTGGGGTGTGCAGGTGAGTGGTGGGCGTAGGTGCAGTGGGGTGTGTAGGTGAGTGCACAGATGAGGGTTGGGTGCAGGTGCATGTTTGGTGTAGGTGTGGTGTGTGCAGGTGAGTTGTATGTAGGCACGGTAGTGTGTGCAGGTGTGTTGGGCGTAAGTACGGTGGTGTGTGCAGGTGAGTGATGAGTGTAGGTGTGTGTGCAGGTGAGTGGTGCACAGGTGAGTGGTGGGTTTAGGTGCGGTGGTGCGTGCAGGTGAGTGTTGGGTTTAGGCGTGGTGTGTGCAGGTGTGTTGGGCCTAGGTGCAGTGGTGTGCGCAGATCAGCACTGGGTGTAGTCG
>NW_016817189.1:0-578 GCF_001698545.2 Rhinopithecus bieti | reverse complement strand
TCTTTCTCTCTCTGGTATTTCTCTTACCCTCTTTCTTTTTCCTTTCTCTCCCTGTCTCTGTCTCCCCCTCTCTGCTTCGTTTCCCTGTGTCCTTGCTGCCTGCAAAGCACCAGCTTAGTGACTCCTGCAGGCCCTGGGGCTTTGCTTTCGGGAATGTCCCGGCTCATCCAAAAAATGGGCCCCAATGGGGACTTGCTGTGGCCACCGGGGAAGGATGGAGTTGGGACGCTTTGGCCGGAGACGGGAGCCAGAGGGAGAGCAGGTTCAGGGGAGAGGGGGTCCAGGGGTCCGACGGTTTCCAGTGTGGGCGTGTTCGTGTCAGAAATTGACGGTTCTTTCTGCAGCAGGTCATGCCACATGGTTTACATTACAACGGAAGGAAGCAATTTCCTTTCCTGTATGAAGTCTACGGGCTCAACCGCCTCTCCTCTCTCTCCCTGCTTCTCTCCCTCCCTCTCCCTCATATTTTTTTCTTGCTCTCTCTCTCTCTCTCTTTTTTCTCTGTTCTCCCTCTCTCTGCTTCTGTCTTCTGCTATCTTTCTGTTTCTCTCTTTCTCTGTCTCCTGTTTCTGCCTTTC
>NW_016817188.1:0-1573 GCF_001698545.2 Rhinopithecus bieti | reverse complement strand
AAGGAGATAGCTGTATGTGAGTTGATTATAAAAGATCTCATAATAACTGGAAAGCCCATATGAGGATGTTCATTACAATAACCTAAATGACCATCAGCAGGGCACTGGGTAAATTAGCTATGCTATGTCCATCCTCTGGAATACCACACAGCGGTTAAAAAAAAACCAAAAGGCCAGGTATGGTGGCTCACGCCTGTAATCCCAGCATTTTGGGAGGCTGAGGTGGGCAAATCACAAGGTCAGGAGATCAAGACCATCCTGGCTAACATGGTGAAACCCTGTCTCTACTAAAACACAAAAAATTAGCCGGGCGTGGTGGCGGACGCCTGTAGTCCCAGCTACTCAGGAGGCTGAGGCAGGAAAATGGTGTAAACCCGGGAGGTGGAGCTTGCAGTGAGCCGAGGTCGCGCCACTGCAGTCCAGCCTGGGCGGTAGAGGGAGACTCTGTCTTAAAAAAAAAAAAAAGAAAAAACAAGAACTCTGTTTTAACATGGAAAACTCACCAAGAAATACAGAGTAGGAAAAATTGAAAACTACCTACGGTACTTTTTTTTTTTTTGAGACGGAGTTTCACTCTTTCGCCCAGGCTAGAGTGAAATGGTGCGATCTTGGCTCACTGCAACCTCTGCCCCTGGGTTCAAGCGATTCCTCTGCCTCAGGCTCCAAGTAGCTAGGATTATAGGCACCCGCCACCATGCCTGGCTAATTTTTGTATTTTTACTAGAGACAGGGCTTTGCCATGTTGGCCAGGCTTGTCTGGAACTCCCGACCTCAGGTCATCCACCCACCTCAGTCTCCCAAAATGCTAGGATTACAGGTATGAGCCACCACACCTGGGGCCATATAGTACTCTTATTCCTGTAGATACATATGCAGGGTTGATCAAACGGAGCTTTAGTCTTTTTCTTCCTTAAAAAAAAGAGTTACTGTTTTAATAATAACATTTAGAAGAATGGAGGAAAAACTTTGTTGTTTTGCAGAACACTTCTTTTTTTTTTTTTTTTTTGATGGAGTCTCCCTCTGTCGCCCAGGCTGGTGTGCAGTGGCACAATCCAAGCTCACTGCAACCTCTGCCTCCTGGGCTCAAGCAATCCACCTCTCTCAGCCTCCTGAGTAGCTGGGACTACAGGCACGCACCACCACGCCCTGCTAATTTTTTTTGTATTTTTTACAAAAATACAAAAACTGTTCTGCGCCCGGTAGAACACTTCTTTGTTATAGAAATATATAAAACAAATATAACTTTAAGCCAGGTGTGGTGGCTCACGCCTGTAATCCCAGCACTTTGGGAGGCCAAGGCAGGTGGATCACCTGAGGTCAGGAATTCAAGATCAGCCTGGGCAACATGGTGAAACCCTGTCTCTACTAAAAATACAAAAGATTATCCAGGCGTGGTGGCAGGTGCCTGAAATCCCAGCTACTCAGGAGACTGAGGCACGAGAATCGCTGGAACCTGGGAGGGGAGGTCACAGTGAGCTGAAATCATGCCACTGTATTCCAGCCTGGGCGACAAAGTAAGACTGCATCTCAAAAAAGAAAAAGAAAAAAATATATATGTATATATATATATATA
>NW_016817187.1:182141-183666 GCF_001698545.2 Rhinopithecus bieti | reverse complement strand
GGACTACAGGCATGCCACCACGCCTGGCTAATTTTTTTTGTATTTTTTGTAGAGACAGGGTTTCAATATGTTGGCCAGGCTGGTCTTGAACTCCTGACCTCAAGCGATCCACCCGCCTTGGCCTCCCGAAGTGCTGAGATTACAGGTGTGCGGCATTGTGCCTGGCCTTCTCCAACTCCTGGGCTCAAGAGATCCTCCCGCCTAGGCCTCCCAAAGTGCTGGGATTACAGGCATGGGCCACGGTGCCCAGCCCTGCTTTTTTAAATGAAATGATTCACCCAGATATGCACTGAAAAAAAAAAAATTTCAGCTAGACTAAGCAGCAAGAATTATCATATTACCAGTAATGGGCATAATATTCTGGGAGGGAAAAAAGTAATAAATCAGTCAGATTCAAGGATCAACCTGTTTAATTGTTCATATTTTATTCCTGTATCAATAGATTAAGAAAGTAAAATTTTCCCAAGCACTGATTTATAGATCATGTTTATAAGCGGCACACAAAAAGTTAAGTTTCATAAACAATAAGTAGATCAGTGATCTACTTAAATCCAATTGTAATTCTTACGTTAAGCTGAGGGCAATAATAATACAATAGACTAAATACACACAAACCCATGTATCCAGAACTACAAACATGGTTTCCATAGCCATATATGGTTTTAGTCACATTTCCACAATGAACAAGTACTTACAAATATGTTAATAAAACACTAACCCAAATGCTTATCCTGCCATGAGCTTTTTAAGCAATGCCATTCCTGCTACTGAAAGCATTTATTTTTAGAAGCTTCAATCTGATCTGGGAAAACGGGTTCTCCTAAAACTTAACAGGATATTATAAATCTGAAAAGATTTTAAATCAAAAGCCTTCCAACACAGCATTATTCATGTGAAATTTGCTTTCTTAAAAAATAATAACTTGTTATCTGAAGAAAATTAAAACAGATTACCTTTTAAGAGATAGAAACATTCTCTCAAAGAACTATATTTTCCTCTATCATCTCTTTAAAAGAAATGCAAACCAGTTCATTATCTGTATTTGTTTTTTTGAGACAGAGTCACACTCTCTTGCTCAGGTTGGAGTGCAGTGGCACCAAATTGGCTCACTGCAATCTCTGCCTCCTGGGTTAAAAGCAGTTCTTCTGCCTCAGCCTCCCAAGAAGCTGGGATTACAGGCACATGCCTCCATGCCTGGCTAATTTTTTAATTTTTAGTAGAGGCAAGGTTTTGCGATGTTGGCCAGGCTGGTCTCGAACTCCTGGCCTCAAGTGATCTGCCTGACTCAGTCTCCCAAAGTGCTTGGATTACAGGTGTGAGCCACCACACCTGGCCTAGTTCATTATCTTTAATAATAAACTAGACAATAAACTAGTTGCTGTCTAAAAACTTCTGAATACATGAAGTACAAGTCTGAGCTGTCGAGTCAAAAACGCCATTTGGATTTCACATATTAAATAGCTACAATAGGCCAGGCATGGTGGCTCACACCTGTAATCCCAGCACTTTGGGAGGCAGAGGCGGG
>NW_016817187.1:178522-180976 GCF_001698545.2 Rhinopithecus bieti | reverse complement strand
AAAAAAAAAAAAAAAATTAGCTGGGCGAAGGCTGGGATGGTGGCTCACACCTGTAATTCCAGCACTTTGGGAGGCTAAGGCAGATCACTTGAGGACAGAAGTTTGAGATCAGCCTGGCCAACAAGGTGAAACCCCGTCTCTACTAAAAACAAAACACAAAAGTCAGCTGGGGGTGTTGGCAAATGCCTATAATCCCAGCTACTCGGGAGGCTGAGGCATGAGAATCACTTGAATCCAGGAGGCAGAGGTTGCAGTGAGCTGAGATCGTGCCACTGCACTCCAGCCTGGGTGACAGAGACTGTGTCTCAAAAATAATAATAATAATAATAATAATAATAGAAAGAGAAGTCTAATATACAGAAATAAAAAAACTGCAAAAGATAAACTGTATATAGTCCTTATATGCCAGGTACTCTCATAAGTCTTTACATATATAACTCATTTAATCCTCACAATGATCCTTTGAGGTAGATACTATTGATTATCCCCATTTTATAGATGAGAAAATTAAAGCACTGCAGTAACTGATTTACCCAAGGTCACAAAGCTATTAAGAGATGGAACCTGAGTTTGAACCCAGCTGATCTGCTTCAGGTCTTTCCTCATACCCACAACAGCATCGCACTTGTTGGTACTTGTAGTTTAGGGCAGACAGGATCCATACGAATTCTTTTCTTTGCTCCCCTTTTTTTGAGCCAGTCTTGGCTCTGTCGCCCAGGCTGGAGAGGTGTTGCAGTCACAGCTTGCTGCAGCCTCAACCTCCCTGGCTCATGTGAGCAGCTGGGACTACAGGCACATGCCACCATGCCTCGCTAATTTGTGGGGTTTTTTTGAGACGGAAGTCTCACTGTGTCACCCAGAATAGAGTGCAATGGCACAATCTCAGCTCACTGCAACCTCCACCTCCAGGGTTCAAGAGATTCTCAAGCTTCAGCCTCCAAGTAGCTGGGATTACAGGCATGCGCTACTACACCCGACTAATATTTTTGTATTTTTTAGTAGAGTCAGGGTTTTACCACATTGCCCAGGATAGTCTTGAATTCCTGGCCTCAAGTGATCTGCCTGCCTTGGCCTCCCAAATTACTGGGATTACACGCATGAGCCACCACAGCCAGCCATTTTAAATTTTTTCTAGAGACGGGGGTCTCACTATGTTGCCCAGGCTGGTTTTGAACTGGTTTCTAAAATTTATTTATTTTGTTTTCTCGTAGAGACAGGGTCCCACCTTGTTGCCCAGGCTGGTCTTGAACTCCTGGACTCAAGCAATCCTCCTGCCTTGGCCTCCCAAAGTGCTGGGATTACAGGTGTGAGCCACCACACTCAGCTGAGATCCACACAGGTTCTTATCCTATCACCTATAAACTCCCAGTCCAGAGACAAGCCAGCACTGTGGTTCATGCCTATAATCCCTGCACTTCTGGAGGCCCAAGTGGGCAGATCACCTGAGGTCGGGAGTTTGAGACCAGCCTAAACAACATGGTGAAACCCCGTCTCTACTAAATATACAATAATTAGGGGGGCGTGGTGGCGCTTGCCTGTAATCCCAGCTACTAGGGATGCTGAGGCAGGAGAATTGCTTGAACCTAGGGGGCAGAGGTTGTGGTGAGCCAAGATCACGCCAATGCATTCCAATGGGCGACAGAGGAAGACTCAGTCTCAAAAAAAGTCCTTGAGACGACCCTAAAATCATACAGAAAAATTTTATACATTATCTGTACATGTGCATTTTTCTGGGAATAATTATAACTTTCATCAGATTCTCAAAGGCATGTATGTAAATGGTAAGAAACTGTCAAGTGCTGCAAGTGTTTTATTATCTTGATCTTAGTAGTGGTTACAAGTGTGTGAATGTGTGTGTGTGTGCACGTGTATACAGTTGCCCCTTAGTATCCTTGGGAGCTTGGTTCCAGGACCTCCCGTGGATACCAAAATCTTCAGATGCTCAAATCCCAGATATAAAATGTCATAGAGTTTGCATATAACCTAAACCCATCCTATCTATATTTTAAATCATCTCTAGGTTACTTACAATACCTAATACAATGTAAATGCTATGTAAATAGTTGCTATATTATATTGTTTAGGGAATAATGACCAGGAAAAAAAATCTGTACATGTTCAATAGAGACACAGTTTTTTTTTTTTCCTGAATATTTTCCATCTGAGGTTGGTTGAATCCATGGATGCAGAACCCATGGATATAGAGGGCTGACTGTATAGTATAAATAAAATTCAGCAAGCTGTTCACTTAAGACTTACACAATTTATTGTATCTAAGTTTTATTTTTTTTAAAAAAGGTACGGCTGTGTGCAGTAGCTCATGGCTGTAATCCCAGCACTTTGGGAAGCGGAGGTGGGCGGATCACGAGGTCAGGAGATCAAGACCATCCAGGCTAACACGGTGAAACCCCATCTCTACTAAAAATACAAAAAATTAGCTGGGCGTGGTGGCGG
>NW_016817187.1:164898-177327 GCF_001698545.2 Rhinopithecus bieti | reverse complement strand
CAGTCTTGCTCTGTCACCCAGGCTGGAGCCCAGTGGCGCCATCTTGGCTCACTGCAACCTCTGCCTCCGGGATTCAAGCGACTCTCCTGCCTCAGCCTCCCAAGTAGGTGGGACTACAGGCATGTGCCACCACGTCCAGCTAATTTTTTGTATTTTTAGTTGAGACGGGGTTTCACCGTGTTAGCCAGGATGGTCTCGATCTCCTGACCTCATGATCCACCCACCTCAGCCTCCCAAAGTGCTGGGATTACAGGCATGAGCTACCGTCTCCAGCCCTCGAGTAGCGGAATTATAGGCATTTAGCATCACCACGCCCAGCTAATTTTTGTATTTTTATTAGAGACGGGGTTTTGCCATGTTGGCCAGGCTGGTCTACAACTCCTGACTTCAAGTGATCCTCCCATCTTGGCCTCCCAAAGTGCAGGGATTACAGGCATGAGCCACTGTACCCAGTCCCCAACAAACTTTTTTTTTTAAGGTTCAGGAGAACAGATCTTTCGTCAGTAACCTCTGTGAATATTGAGGTAAGATAAGGAGAAGCCTGAAGATTCCAAATTCCTGTCATCACAAACTAATCTCACTGGAACAAAGGTCTTTGCTAACAATCAAGTGAACATCACTCTGGGATGCTCTGGTACAAGGATCCCATTCTTATGCTGATATAATAAGTAAAACCACATAATGGTATAAGGAGCATCAGAGAAATGAAATAAGAAATGGTCAGTTTTAGTGAGGAAACGAAATATGGAAAAGGATTTGGATGGTTAAAAAATAAGAGTGTCTGGCTGGGTGTAGTGGCTCATGCCTGCAATCCCAGCAGTTTGGGAGGCTGACGCAGGAGGATCACTTGAGGGTAGGAGTTTGAGACCAGCCTGGCCAACATAGTGAAACTAGTCTCTACTGAAAATACAAAATTAGCTGGGTATGGCTGGGCACGGTGGCTCACACCTGTAATCCCAGCACTTTGGGAGACCGAGTTGGGCGGATCACCTGAGGTCAGGAGTTTGAGACCCGCCTGGCTAACATGGTGAAGCCCGTTTTGTATTTTGTAAAATATAAAAAATTAGCCAGGGCGTGGTGGCGCATGCCTGTAATCCCAGCTACTCGAGAGGCTGAGGCAGGAGAATTGCTTAAACCCAGGAGGTGGAGGTTGCCGTAAGACGAGATAACGCCACTGCACTCAAGCCTGGGCGACAGAGCAAGGCTCTGTCTCAGGGGAAAAGAAAAAAAAAATTAACTGAGCATGGTGGCATGCACCTATAGTCCCAGCTATTCAGAAGGCTGAGGTGGGAGGACCACTTGAGCCCAGGAGTTCAAGGTTGCAGTGAGCTGTGATCACGCCACTGTACTCTAGCCCCAGTGATAGAAGAGTGAGACCCTGTCTCTAAGAAAATAAATAAAAAATAAGAAAACACTTTTTCTTAAAAAAGATATACTGACCCTGAAGCTGGGCATGGTGGCTCATGCTTGTAATTCCCGCACTTTGGGAGGCTGAGACGGCGGATCACGAGGTCAAGAGATCGAGACCATCCTGGCCAACATGGTGAAACCCCCGTCTCTACTAACAATACCAAAATTAGCTAGGCGTGGTGGCATATGCCTGTAGTCCCAGCTACTCAGGATGCTGAGTCAGGAGAATCGCTTGAGCCCAGGAGGCAGAGGTTGCAGTGAGCCAAGATCATGCCATTGCACTCCAGCCTGGCGACACAGTCTGGAGTGAGCAGTTTGGGAGGCTGAGGCAGGAGGATCACTTGAGGGTAGGAGTTTGAGACCAGCCTGGCCAACATGGTGTAACTAGTCTCTACTGAAAATACAAAAATTAGCTGGGTATGGCCGGTCATGGTGGCTCGGGCCTGTAATCCCAGCACTTTGGGAGGCCGAGTTAGGCAGATCATCTGAGGTCAGGAGTTTGAGACCACCCTGGCTAACATGGGGAAACCCGTTTCTACTAAAAATACAAAAAATTAGCTGGGGCATGGTGGTGAGACAGGGTCTCACTCTTCTATCACTGGGGCTAGAGTACAGTGGCATGATCACAGCTCACTGCAACCTTGAACTCCTGGGCTCAAGTGATCCTCCCACCTCAGCCTCCTGAATAGCTGGGACTATAGGTGCATGCCACCATGCCCAGTTAATTGCAAAAAAAAAAAAAAAAAAGATATACTGACCCTGTAGTTTCAAGGGCATTTGGGAACTGCTCAGATATAACCCAGCCTAAATAAACCATATTCATAAATCTGTGTTGCCTCATCTCTCAATACTTAGATATAACTTTACATAAAGGACCCAGGACTGGGAGATGGAGAGCACATTCTCATGCTGTGTTCCAGGGCTTGGCCTGTACCATCAGTAGTAGCAGCTGCTCTCCCTTCCTCGTGTTGCCAAAAGGGGTCAAAACCATCTACTGAGGGGTAGGATGGAGAATCAATACATTATAATCTCCATGTCATTGCTTATTTTGTTTATTTATCTATTTTGGACACAGGGTCTGTTCCGTCACCAAGGCTGGAGTGCAGTGGCGCAATCGGGTTCACTGCAACCTCCACCTCCTGGGCTCTAACCATCCTCTCACCTCAGCCTCCAGAGTAGCTGGAACTACAGAGGTGTGCCACCATGCCCTGCTAATTTTGTATTTTTTGTAGAAAGAGGGTTTCACTATGTCGCCCAGGCTGGTCTTGACCTCCTGGGCTCAAGCGATCTGCTTGCCTTGACCTCCCAAAGTGCTGGGATTACAGGCGTGAGCCACTGCATCTAGCCTCCATGTCACTATAATGCCTTACACTATTCACCACCTTCTTTTTTTTGAGACAGAGTCTTGCTGTGTCACCCAGGCTGGAGTGCAGTGGCATAATCTTGGCTCACTGCAACTTCTCCCTCCTGGGTTCAAGCAAGCATGTCTGGCCAATTTGTGTATTCTTAGTAGAGACGGGGTTTCATCATGTTGGCCAGGCTGGTCTCAAACTCCTGACCTCCAGTGATCCACCTGCCTCAGCCTCCCAAAGTGCTCGGATTACAGGCGTGAACCACTGCACCCAGCTGTTCACCACCTTCTTACTTTGTTCATGGCCTTAGTCCAAAGGCCAAGCCCCAACTCACTTGCTACTCTCTCTCAACACCTGTTGCAGGATCCATTATTATCTGTGGCTTACAGTCAAAGGAGCCTCTGTTTCTACTGCTGCAAAGGCAAGAGGAAAACTAATAGAGGTATGTTCTTCTGCCCTAAATTAAAACATGAACTACATTTGCTCACTTAAAAAGCAATTTATACACACACATACACACACATATAATTGGGGTTAGGATTGGTACTATCTGATTCAAAAGTTAAACAATTTGATAGGCTAGTCTGAGAATATTGTCACTACAGGGAAACATTCAAAGCAATAAATGTACTTTGAAAGGACATGTCCAAAAGTTTTCATCATCTGTAACAAAATCATTGTCAATACTACTTACATTCTTTAGAAAAAAGTCTCTTTCTTTTACCCTGTCCACCTTCTGCACCTCCTCCAATTTCTTCATTTTCTTCCTCAAACTAGAAAATGTATATATAGAAATGTCAAATAATTGCCTTGTATTTGATATTTTAATAATAACAATTTTTTTTCCTTTTCAACAGATAGGCCAGAAAGCCTAAAGGAAGCAGGAAAACAAAAACAAAAAACACGAAACCTTAGCACTGAAGGAGCCTAGGTATCGAGTCCAATTTCCAACTCATCCAAAAATGGCTTCTACAATGTTCCTAACAAATAATCCTACTGCTTCTACGTGTAAGAGTTCTAATGAACATAGGTTTTATTTTAAACAACTAAGGTGGCCTATTGCTACTGTTACCGTTAAACAGTTGAGACTGACTCAAAGTCTACCTTTGTAAACTTTGTAGTAAGCAAAACTAATATTTACTAAGCATTTGTTTATACGGTGCTAAAACGTTCCTTAAGTAAGCCTGTAACCCTATTTTATAACAAGAAAACTGATGTTCAAAGTTAAATGACTTGCTTAGAGAGAATGGAGATTTTGAAATCCAGGCTGTCTGACTTTCAATGCATTCTTTTCCCATTACTTCACAGTAAGTACAGTTTTGTTAACAACTGAACTGTTGGTTCATAGTGAGCGCTAATAGACGTCAGTTTTGACCTCTGATGATTCTGTACGTGTTTCAAACAGTGTCTGGCAAATACAGACCACAATCAAGGGGAAAGGGGTCACAAAACCTACTCTTCCTTCATGTCCTTCCCCACTTTCTAAAATGATCAATCCTTAGGGCGGGAAGTCCCCGAATTCTGTTGGCGGAACTCAAGGCAAGCAGATCCGATCCTGAACTCTGAGCCTCCGCTACTGAGCCCGACGGAGTGAAGAAAAGAGAGCTTTTTGGATCAGAGACGGTCACTCACGGTGGGGTCTTCTTCCTCATCTGCCATCCCACTAGCCCGCCAACCCACAGCGCCCCGCAGCTGGCTTCCCAAGGGGGTTACGCTACTTCCGCCCGCCTCACTTCCGGTGATGGGCGGGGCTGGAGCTGGGCCTGGAGGACGTGCGGCCTGCGGGAGGACTATGTGTTTTTCCGGCCTAGCGGCGGAAATGCGGCAGTCCTCTAGCGGAGGAGGGGGGCCCGGAGCTCTCCCTGTAGTGCTGAAGGAATTGAAACTAACAAAGAAAAGGAAATCACGGGCTAGGTGGGGTGGTATCTCGTTGTCACCTAAATTTGCTACTGCGTATTGGAATCCCACGGCTTCCTGTTTGGGGATGCGAAGCTATGGATGTAGGGAGGGCTAGCCAGCGGTCCTTTATCTGACACAAATCTTTTAAATCATTTTAAAGAGTTGTGGTTCCATTGTTTCTAAGCACTGCGTTAATTATTGGGGATACTGTGCTTCAGCAGAAATTTACCCAAGAAGATGATGTCCCAGACTAAGCATTTAAAATTTTGTGAAGTTTTTTTTTTTTTTTTTGAGACCAAAGTCTCACTCTGTGCCCAGGCTGTAGTTGTGCCGGTGGGCGCGATCCTGGCCCACTGCAACCTCCGCCTGCCGGAGTTCAAGCGATTCTCCTGGCCTCAGCCTCCGAGTAGCCACTGGGAATTACAGGTGTGCACCACCATGCCCGGCCTTTTTTTTTTTTTTTTTTTTTTTTTTTTTGAGACGCAGCCTCACTGCCCTCCTAAAGTCCTGGAGTGAAGTGGCACAATCCGGGTTCAATGCAGCTTAGAGCCGTACTGGGCCTCAAGCCATCCTCCCACCTTGCCTCCAAGTAGCTGGGATTACAGGCCGCACACCACCCATGCCCAGCTAATTTTTGTATTTTTAGTAGATAACAGGGTTTCGCCCACATCACCCAGGCTGGTCTGGAACTACTTGCTCTCAAGCGATCTGTCCCCCTCGGCCTTCCAAGTGCTGGGATTACAAATGTGAGCCACCGTGTCCACCAGGGAAGGCTTTGGTCGGAAACAATGGTTGGGAAAACCACAGGCATTGGAAGGCCAGAGCTAGGGGATATAAATATGTGTCCTACAGTGTAACAGATTGATGCTACATAAAGGAAAATTCCGTAATAACACACGATTTCTGAATGTCCTGCTGAACATTCGGTGAGTGAAAAGTAAGTAATTATCTGGAGACTTGAACCTATCTTTGCTAATAAACACAAAGCATCCTCCCAACTTTTAATGTACGTTGAATTTTCTAGGAATTATTATTGCCCCAAAATTGAATAGTAATTGTAATTTTGTTTTGTTTGGAATTCATTAGAAGTTTGTGTACCATTTCAAGAATAATGTCCCAAAGCAATATCACTTGTAATAATTTGAATGGTGAACTGAAAAAAGAACTTGATTTGAGAAAAGTGTGAGTTAAATGATTAGGCCCAGAGAAGGGCAATTAAAATAGAGGCAATCACATCCTACTTGCCGCCCTTTTTGAGCTATGTATTTAATGTCTTAAAAACTGCTTGGGCCCATTCCACAAGTATTAGTTATAAATTAGCCTAATTATGCCCCACCGGACACTATATCCTACACCCTAAATAGCTTGATAATGTTTTAGTCATCACTAATCAATGTTATTTTTGTAAACCAATGAGAATTCTTAAAGACAAGCTTTGTGTCAGCCCACCTCCTGTCCTCATTCTTTTCTTTAAAAATGCCACTTGTACCATGCTGGCTAATCTTAGAGTGTAATTCTGGGCCCAACCTTTATGGCTGCTGAGTTGCAACCTCGCAACTTTGGCCCAAATAAACTCATCTATTTATAATTAATTTTGCCTCCAGCTTCTTCTTATACTTTTTTTTTTATTAGTCGACAATACTCACTCAAATCAGTCTGGGCATTCAAAGTAATTCTAAGCATATAGGTACAGCATCTGAAATCTTCATTATACCCCCCTAAGTACTCTGAGTGCTTACATATTGAAACATAGTTGGCTGGGCGCACTGGCTCACGCATGTAATCCCAGGCACTTTGGAAGGCCGAGGTGGGGGCGGATCACCTGATACAGTTTGAGACCCCAACCTGGGCCGAACAGAGTGAAACCGCTGTCTCTACTAAAAAATACAACCAAAAATGTCAGCTGGGCATCTGTGGTGGGCGCCTGTTAGTCGCCAGCTACTGGGGAAGGCTGAGGCTGGAGAATGGTGTGAACCCAGGAGGGCAGAGCCTGTAGGCGAGCAGAGTTCTGCCACTGCACTCCCAGCCTGGCGATCAGTGTGAGACCGCATCTCAAAAAAAAAAAAAGAAAAAGAAACATATGTTACTACTTCTAACTTTACTTTATATTACCTTTATGGGCCCTGAACCTCCCTGGACACTGGATCACTGGATCCTGTTACGGGTATTATGTTATTTTGCAAAATTATGTGAGTAGTAGATATATTACTTAAGTTATTTATTGTTGTATAACAAATCACCCCAGCAAAAACTTAGTGGCTTAAAACAAATACTTATCACATCGTTTCTGTGGGTGCAGGCAATGTGGGTGCAATTTAAGCTGGGTGCCTGTTGCTCAAGGTCCCTCCTGTTGCAGTCAGGATAAGTTACCTGGGGGCCACAGTTATACCTTCAACTGGTGAGATGGAGGAGAATTTGCCAGAGTCACGCCACAGGTTGCTGGAGGTTTCAGTTCGCTGGAGGTTGTTGGACTACCGGAAGGGCCTCAGTTGCTTCCACCCGGATGTTGCGCCAGAGGCTCCTTAGTTCCTTCCATGTAATCCACTCCATAAGGGCAGCTCACATTGTGGCCAGTTGTTGCCTTCCTCCAGAGGACACAAGTGAGAGAACCCAGAAGACAGAACTCACAGGTTTTTTGTTGCCTAATTTTGGAAGTGACATCCCATCATTTCTGCCCTATTCTATTCACTAGAAGTGAGTAAAAAAGTGCAGCTAAGGTGGGGTGCAGTGGCTCACGCCTGTAATCCCAGCACTTTGGGAGGCGGAGGTGGGCGGATCACGAGGTCAGGAGTTCCGAGACCAGCCTGGCCAACATGGTGAAACCCCGTCTCCACTAAAATACAAAATTAGCCGGGCGTGGTGGTGGACACCTGTAATCCCAGCTACTCAGGAGGCTGAGGCAGGAGAGTTGCTTCAACCCGGGAGGCGGAGGTTGCAGTGAACTGAGATGGTGCCACTGTACTCCAGCCAGGGCGACAGAGTGAGACTCCATCTCAGAAATGAAAGAAAGTGCAGCCCAAATTCGTGGAGAGGGGATTACATAAGGGCAAGAATATTGCGCTGGAGATCACTGGGGCTTTCTGAGAGGCCACCTACCACAGTCAATTATATTATTTTGAATTTCACTGCACAGTAATGGAGACATTGTATTTGTTATTAATATTTAAGGGAGATTGTTGAGCCTGATAGGGTTGAGAACGGCTTTTAGGTAGTGATCCGTGTCCAGGAGGTCAGGTATAAAACATTCATAGTGTCTGTTATTAGGGGAGTAGATTGGTAAAATATGCTGGATGCACAGCATAGAGTACAATGCAGCAATCAGAAGCAATAGATTCAGCAACATGAGAGAACTTGAAAGCAGTTCTAAGTTAAAAAAGTAAGAAACAAGATCTACAACATAATACCATTTATAGAAATTAAAAGTACTACTTATTTTACAGGAAAATATAAGAAAGCATAGACATTAAACACACGAGAAAGTTGCAGTGTAGGAGAAATGGGAATAGGGATAAAAGGAATAGATTGATCAATACAAAGTGAAAGGCTTTGGAAGGGCCAATTGTAATAGTACGCCACGAGCTGCAGCATGTGAATAATTCAGTCCTGTGAACCTGAGATCCAAATACCAAGTGCGGGAAAATTGCAGTGTGATAAGCAGAGCAGAAGGAAAACAGAGTGAAAAGCCATGGTGTGCTTCTACAAGATGCTCTATGTAGGTTGCCAGGGCAAAGTTTGTTGGGTGGGGATGCAGGCAATGAGACTGGAATTTGCGTGTGAAAGGCCTAAAATGTTCTCTTCAGAGACTGAACTTCAAACTACAGAGTTCTTGGGAACAGAACAGAATAGAACAGACACAGATGTGTCACATGACTTTATAGTTTTAAAAGATCACTTTAGCAGGGAAACTAGGATGAGAGATGATTATAATCTGAATTAAGGCAAAGAGGAAGAAGGAACTGATTTAAGACAAACTTTAAGAGACAATTTACAGAACTTTGTGACAATGTGAGAGCTATGGACAGAAGCATGGAATGCTATTAATATAAACAGGAAAGAAAAGGGGAAAGAAGTTGGAAGTGGAAGGAAATGAGTTTAGTGTGTGTTTGAGAGTCTGGAGATGTCCTAAAGGTGATGGAAATCCAGGCCAGGAATTACAGGCTCAGAAATCCACAGAAAAATTAGTACTAGATCTACACCGGGCACGGTGGCTCACGCCTGTAATCCTAGCACTTTGGGAGGCCAAGGCGGGCAGATTGCCTGAGTTCAGAAGTTCGAGACCAGCCTGGGCAACATGGTGGAACCCTGTCTCTATAATAAAATACCAAAAAAAAAAAAAAAGAAAGAAAAATTAGTACTAAAGAAAATGACACGGGAGACATCGCAAAGTGATAGTCTAGAGATTGCACAGAAACAAAGGCTAAGAGAATAGAGGCAAAGGGCACAGCCTTAGAAACAGTACATCAAAGAGACAGAGTGACAGAAGGAATGGTCAAAGAGGTAGGAAAAGATAAAAGTAGGAAAAGGGGAGGAGGAGAGGGAGGAGAACTGAAAACCCAAAAAGAAAAGGTTTCAAAAAGAAGCAGGTGTTGGGAGTTTGAGGCAGGCTGATCACTTGAGGTCCAGAGTTTCAGACCAGCCTGGCCAACATGGTGAAAACGTCTCTACTAAAAAAAAAAAAAAAAATTAGCCAGCTGTGGTGGACGAGTGCTTGTAGTCCCAGTGGCTTGGGAGGCTGAGGGAGAAGAATCGCTTGAACCCGAGAGGCAGAGGTTGCAGTGAGCCAAGATCATGCCATTGCACTCCAGTCTGGGTAACAGAGTGAGACTCTGTCTCAAAAAAAATAAAAACAAAACTAAACAACCCAACAAAAAAAAGCAGGTGGTATGGAGTGCTCAGTGCCAGAGATTACAAGATTAAAGATTTAAGAAAAGGCCTTGGATTTGACAACTAGGAGGTATGGGAATAATCTGGAGAACAAAGTTTGAGGGTGTTGGTGAAGAGGGAAGCCGGATTATAAAAGGTTAAAGAATGAGTATATAGTTGGATACTGAAGGTAGAAAAGCAGAGAGGAAAGTAGCCTTAAGAGGGCAGTAAAGACTGGGAGCGGTGGCTCACTCCTGTAATCCCAGCACTTCGGGAGGCCAGGGCGGGCAGATCAAGAGGTCAAGAGATCGAGACCATCCTGGCTAACATGGTGAAACCCCGTCTCTACTAAAATGCAAAATTAGTTGGGCATGGTGGCAGGCACCTGTAGTCGCACCTACTCGGGAGGCTGAGGCAGGAGAATCACTTGAACCTGGGAGGCGGAGGTTGTGGTGATCTCAGATCACGCCACTGCACTCTAGCCTGGTGACAAGAGCGAGATTCCATCTCAAAAAAAAGAAAAAGAAAAAAGAGGGCAAGAGGGCAGTAGGATCAAGGAATGTGGACTTTGAATGAATGATTACTGAATAGAAGCTGTGAACTTATCCCAGTCATTTAGCTAACTGCTCAGAAAATCCTTTCATTACAGCAAAAAAATGGAATGAGCTTTTAATGAAAAGGTAATGACAAAAGAGATTTGTTCACAAAAGAATGGATTCAGTAGAGAGGTAATTGATAGAAGGAAGAAATGGAGCTGTATGAGAGTAATTTGGAAGGAATGGCACGGGTGGGATTATCAGAAATGAGGAAAGCAGGAGCTGGATGGTCGGTTTGAGAGGTGTTAGTGATGGGATATGGACAGGCAGGTAGCAGCACTCAGACTCCAAATCAAGGCAGAAGCTTTGCAGTCCCACCCCTGCCTCCACTTTCACCCCTCCATCCCAGGGTGTAAACTTCTACAGTGTTTCTCCCTAATTTGGGCTTAGCGAGGTAATGTCACTTTTAAATGGCTTTCAGAATTTCCGCAGTAATCCTAATGCAGTCTTAACCACACTGCCTATACTCCATGGTTTAATATGCAGACTCTGAGATCAGATAGGTTGAGTTTCAAATCCTAGTTGTACTATTTATCAGCTATGTTACCTTGAGACAACTTACTTGACCTGCTGGTACATCCACTTCCTCATCTGTGACAGGGGGATAATAATAGTTACTAACCATATAAGGTTATTATGAGGCTTAGATGTATTAATAACCGTAAAGTGTTTTGGGTAATACCTGGCATGTAGTAAATATTCCATAAGTATTGTTGTTTTTATTATTTATTTATTTATTTTTTGAGAGGGAGTTTTGCTCTTGTTGCCTAGGCTGGAGTGCAATGGCGCAATCTCGGTTCACCGCAACCTCCGCCTCCTGGGTTCAAATGATTCTCCTGCCTCAGCCTCCCGAGTAGCTAGGATTACAGGCATGCGACACCACGCCCAGCTAATATTGTATTTTTAGTAGAGATAGGGTTTCTCCATGTTGGTCAGACTGGTCTCCAACTCCTGACCCCAAGTGATCCACCCGCCTCAGTCTCCCAAAGTGCTGGGATTACAGGCATTAGCCACCAAGCCCAGCCCTTAAATTTTAAAAAATGATTCAACTTCTGGATATTTATAGGTGAGTGACTTCTTTTCCAAGAAGACAGCAATCCCTGGTCATTACCATGGGGAGCATTGGCTTCCCCAGTAGCCCCTTCTCCCTAGGGAGAAGGCGAACATCATTTTACCAAAGGGAAAGGTGAGGAATAGAGTATGTATGTATGTATGTATGTATTTACTTATTTGTTTGTCACCCATGCTGGAGTGCAGTGGTATAATCACGGCTCACTGCAGCCTCAACCTCCTGGGCTCAATTGATCCTCCCACCTCAGCCTCCCAAGTTGCAGTTGCTGGGACCACAGGTAACACCTGGCTACTTTATTTTCTTTTTTCTTTTCTTTTTTTTTTTTTGACGGAGTCTCGCTCTGTGGCCCAGGCTGGAGTGCAGAGGCGCCACCTGGGCTCACTGCAATTTCCGCCTCTCAGATTCAAGCCAGTCTCCTGTCTCAGCCTCCTGAGTAGCTGGGATTACAGGTGCATGCCACCATGCCCGGCTAATTTTTTGTAGTTTTAGTAGAGACAAGGTTTCACTGTGTTAGCCAGGATGGTGTCGATCTCCTGTCCATCTCGTGATCCATCAACCTCAGCCTCCCAAAGTGCTGGGATTACAGGCATGAGCCACCGCACCAGGCCCACACCTGGCTACTTTTTAAAAAAAATTTTTTGTAGAGACAGAGGTCTTACTATGTTGCCTAGTCTGGTCTTGAACGCCTGGGCTCAAGCGATCCTCCTGCCTTGGCTTCCCAAAGTGCTGGGATTACAGACTTAAGACACTGCACACAGCCAAGAATACTGTATTTAAATCTAAGTATTAGGAAGTCAGGATATCTATCAAATGGGAAAAGATAGGAAGGCATATTCCTGTCCCCACTTAGAGAGCCCTAAGGCTGCCCAGAACTTAATGCTGTGACGTCCAAATTTTTGAACCTTCATTTATGGTCATATCTATTAAAATAAAATATACATTGACTTCCAAGTTCCAGAATGAGTAGAGTGTAAAATAGCAGTGATTATATAAGCAGAATTAGCCCCTCTCACATTAGAAAGCATAATTTTAATGGTTCAATTCCTTCTTTTTCCTTTTTCAAGGAAATGAGTCTTGGGGGGTAAAAATCAGAAGAATTTTGGAGATTAGTAGAAAATTATTTAAGTTCTAATTTGTACTTATGCCAGTCTCACCAGGCACTTAAAATAAATAAGGGGGAAAGTACCCATTGTATGTGCCAGAATCCCGCTGGCTCAAGGATTTTTTTTTTTTTTTT
>NW_016817187.1:162336-164340 GCF_001698545.2 Rhinopithecus bieti | reverse complement strand
TCCACCTTGGCCTCCCAAAGTGCTGGGATTACAGGCGTGAGCCACCGCGCCCGGCCAGATTCTGAACTATATAATATATTCAGTGCTGTCACAACGGGATAACAGGAATGATGGTATTCACTAATGTGAACTAAAAAGGTAGGCTATGAACTGAACCCAGGGGAGTATTGAACAAACTTCAATAAATTCAGGATGTGACAAATAAATTGACAAAGATTGTAGGGAAAAAAACATTTATTTTCAAGGATTTGTGCAGACAATGGTGAATAAAAAATTGTATTTCAACTATAAAAAGGAGCTGACTTCATTCCACCCTGGCCCACAGGGTTTAGGGTGATGCCAGTTTGAATCTGAGGCTATACTGCTATCCCCATTCCTCCACCTGTAAAAGATTCCCCCAGAGGAATAACTTCCTATAACTTTTAGTCAAAAATATGCAAGACATATCAAACAAAGTAATGAGTTAAACAAGTTTCTGCTTATCTGCTTAGGGAAAGTCAAGAAATAAAACAAATGTGTATTTGTTTCTTGCTGTAAATTACCTTTACCTTGTGCACTTTTTGGTACATTCTGCTATGAAAACATCTCAAAATGTGACAACACAAGAGTTTAGGTCAAGATGACCCACCCAGGAGGCTGTAAGAACTGGTTTGAACTAGTACTGTGGAATGGAACTAGTTTAAAATATGAAGCAGCTCTAAACACCAAGCTTAGACACATTAGAAAACAAAAATCATTAAAGCTACAAAATAACAAGTGCAAACATGCTGAACCTGTTTCCAGGGAGTGACATTCCCTTTGGCTAACAGGTCCCAAACTCACACCCACAAGGTGTAACTCTCTTTCCTGTTCCACTAGATTTCCTTTCTCTCATCTCAAAGGTCTTCAGAAATGACAATGGAAAACATAGGAATTGTTGAAATTTACCCTGTGGACCAATTCCTGAAGGGATAACAGCCACAACTCTGAGATGATTAGACATGTAGTGTTTACTTGATGACTTTCTGTATTTCTAGAAACCCTCAAAGCATTAAACTGCCTATTTCAAAATCTAAACTTCCTAGCAGCTTTTATTATTTGGAGTAAGCAGACAGAAGACAATTTACTGCCACACAGGAATCAACCACAGCTAACTTGTCCACCATTAAGTTTACGATAATGGACAATTCAACTGGAAGACCCATGCCTATGCTTGCTTATAATAATTTAATTTTAGACCTACTCTTTTTTTTTAAATAGAGAAGTTCTAGACATCCAACAGCTGATCCTTCTGTAGATATGAGGAGGGAATGGAGAAGTCTTCCTGTCAAATGCTGAGCCATCTAAAATGGTCTCCTCAGGAGTTACTAACTCCATGGCAAAATACTTCAGTGTCACTTGCAAAGTTCTGTTTTCTTCTACTTCAGGAAACACCCTCATTTCATTTGTGGATCCTATGCACGGTTCAAACACACTGATGAATATCAGCAACTTCTCTCATTTGAATTTCTCATGTCCTTAAAGTAAGTAGAATTTCCAGAGACAACTAAAGAGTAATGCAATATGATGAAAATTAAGAGTTGACTAAGAAAAATAAATAATCAACTAAAAATTGCCGTAACAACTCAGACTTAAACACAAAATAAGTTTGTTGTCTTTTATAAGATGACAAAACTTCAATTTAACATCACAAGTTCTTATACTAGCTGAATTTACCAGTATATGAATCAATATATTAGATTTCTTTCTTCTACCCCAACTGCAAATATATAAAACAATTATTTCTTTTTTTTTTTTTTTTTGAGACAGAGTTTCACTCTTTTTTGCCCAGGCTGGAGTGCAATGGCGCGATCTCGACTCACCGCAACCTCCGCCTCCCGGGTTCAAGTGATTCTCCTGCCTCAGCCTCCCGAGTAGCTGGGATTACAGGCATGCGCCACCACCCCGGCTAATTTTGTATTTTTAGTAGAGACAGGGTTTCTCCATGTTGGTCAGGCTGGTCTTGAACTCCCGACCTCAGGTGAT
>NW_016817187.1:154613-157372 GCF_001698545.2 Rhinopithecus bieti | reverse complement strand
ACTTGTCTTTCAGAGCATGACAAAATTGGAGGTTTTCATCTAGTTAAAAAAAGGGGGGGAGAAAAAATTATCTTTAAAAAGTGAATGGCATGAGCAAAAATGAGAAAGCAAAGACTGTAACTGAAGAACATAGTCTTTATAGACAAAGCTTAAAGTCTATATAGGGAACAGTGGAAAATACTATTGGAAGGCCTTGAATAGCAATTAGGCATTATTCAGTAGGTAGTGGTTGCTGTCAAAGGAAACACCAGTGTGGTATGGAGGAAAATTTTCCTAGTCCTGATTTCAGAAGGCTGGAATTATTGTGCCAGTGTAATACTTGGCAGTCCTTACCCTAAACCTTGGTTTATTTCTAAAACAGGAGTAATCAGGCAGTTGTGAGGGTTAGGGTGATGGCTGTAGGATTAAAAGAGGGGCAATTTTTTCTTTTCGGATCTTGGCTCCCCGCAACCTCTGCCTCCCCGGTTCAAGGGATTCTCCTGCCTCAGCCTCCCCAGTAGCTGGGATTACAGGTATGTGCCACTATGCCCGGCTAATCTTGTATTTTTAGTAGAGATGGGTTTCTCCACGTTGGTCAGGCAGGTCTCAAACTGCCGACCTCAGGTGATCCGCCCACTTTGGCCTCCCAAAGTGCTGGAATTACAGGCTTGAGCAACCGCGCCCGGCCAAAGAGGGGCAATTATTACTATTATTTTTTTAAACGGAGTCTCGCTCTGTCACCCAGGCTGGAGCGCACTGGTGCTATCTCAGCTCACTGCAACCTCCGCCTCCCGGGTTCAAGCGATTCTCCTGCCTCAGCCTTCGGAGTAGCTGGGATTACAGGCGCACGCCACCACGCCAGGCTAATTTCTGTATTTTTTATTTTTAGGAGAGACGGGGTTTCACCATGTTGGTCAGGGTGGTCTTGAACTCCTGACCTCAGATAATCCGCCTGCCTCGGCCTTCCAAAGTATTGGGATTACAGGCGTGAGCCGTGCCCGGACAGCTGCTGCCGATTTAGACAATGGTTGATGAAGGGTTCGAAGGCCTACACAATAGAGATTTTGCTCTGTTTTGAGTGGTCCTGAACAGTTCTTTTGGGCAGGGGAATTTGTATGTGTGTGAATGTGCAAACATATATATAATCTGAGTGGCTGCCTGGCCTTGTCCTAGGTTTTGTCCCGTATATATTCCGCCTTTTTTTTTTTCTTTTTCTTTCTGCATGTATGTATATTTTCTCAAGGCGTCTGCCCTGCACTAGACTTTGGCTTGCCTTTCCAGGCCAGCTTTGACAGTTTTCCCTCTGGGTAACCAAGCGGGCTGCAGCCAGCAGATGGCACTGCAGCAGAAAGAGGCAGAGTCCTTTTAGGCCCTAGACAAGCAGGGCGGGTTAGTAACCTTATAATTTAACCCTCCAGTTAGCCTTGGAGGACTCGGTGTCGCACTTCCGCCCGGACTCTAATAAAGCGGGTCGAATTGTGTGCAATTCAGGATTTTAGGATGCAAATCTGAATCTGTAGTTTTGTCTCCTCCACCCCACCCCATTATTAGATTGGCAATGTNCTATGAGACTTTCCAGGGTGACAGAAACATTAATGATTGTAACAAAATAATCAAAGATCAATATTAGTGGAAAGCACTGTAATTTGAGGCAGTGTGATAACAAGGGAAAGGGAGGTTTGAACTTAGACCTGGGTTTGGATTCTAACAGGCTATGTTATCTCACCCACATCCTTTCTTTAAGTCTCAAGATTTCATTAACAAAAAAAAAAATCTGTAAAACAGTTGTGAAAATCAAAGATGCTGTCTTTACACAATGCTCATGTTCTATTAAAATGTGTTTATTCATCTATCTTACTCAATATATTTTGTTCTCTGAGGACAGGGACTTATTTTTGCCTCATTGCTGCAAAATCCAGCAAAGTGCTTAGCACACAGTTGTAGACACTGGCAATACTTTTTTTTTTTTTTTTTGAGACAGGGTCTGGCTCTGTCATCCAGGCTGGAGTGCAGTTGTGCAATCATGACTCACTGCAACCTCCACTTCCAGGGCTTAGGTGATTCTATTACCTCAGCCTCCCATGTAGCTGGGACCACAGGCATGCATCACCATGCCTGGCTAATTTTTGTATTTTTTTGTAGAGACGGGCTTTCACTATATTGTGCAGGCCAGTCTTGAACTCTTGAGCTCAAGCGATCCGCCCACCTCAGTGCCCAAAGTGCCAGGGCTACAGGTGTGAGCCACCAGGCCAACCACAGATACTTTTTAAACAAATGAACAACAACAATAATAGCTATCATTTATGGAACACTTACTCATGTCAGATATTGTTGTAAATTGTGGGGAAAAGAAAGAGAGATCAACCTGTTACTGTGTCTATATAGAAAGAAGTAGACATAAGAGACTCCATTTTGTTCTATATCTGAGATGCTGTTAATCTGTGACCCTACCCCAACCTTGTCCTTGCAAGAGACATGCGCTGTGGTGACTCAAGGTTTAATGGATTTTGGGCTGTGCAGGATGTGTCTTTGTTAAACAAGTGCCCGAAGGCAGCTTGCACGGTGGCTCAAGCCTGTAATCCCAGCACTTTGGGAGGCCGAGACGGGTGGATCACGAGGTCAGGAGATCGAGACCATCCTGGTCTACACGGTGAAACCCCGTCTCTACTAAAAAATACAAAAAACTAGCCGGGCGACGAGGCGGGCGCCTGTAGTCCCAGCTACTCGGGAGGCTGAGGCAGGAGAATGGCGTAAACCCGGGAGGTGGAGCTTGCAGTGAG
>NW_016817187.1:140867-151559 GCF_001698545.2 Rhinopithecus bieti | reverse complement strand
TTTTTTTGAGACGGAGTCTCGCTCTGTTGCTCAGGCTGGAGTGCAGTGGCCGGATCTCAGCTCACTGCAAGCTCCGCCTCCCGGGTTCACGCCATTCTCCTGCCTCAGCCTCCTGAGTAGCTGGGACTACAGGCGCCGCCACCTCGCCCGGCTAGTTTTTTTGTATTTTTTAGTAGAGACGGGGTTTCACAGTGTTAGCCAGGATGGTCTCGATCTCCTGACCTCGTGATCCGCCCGTCTCGGCCTCCCAAAGTGCTGGGATTACAGGCTTGAGCCACCGCGCCCGGCTAGAACATAGTCTTTATAGACAAAGCTTAAAGTCCATATAGGGAACAGTGGAAAATACTATTGGAAGGCCTTGAATAGCAGGCTAAGGACCTGGCATCATTCAGTAGGTAGTGGTTACTGTCAAAGGAAACACCAGTGTGGTATGGAGGAAAATTTTCTAGTCCTGCTTTCAGAAGACTGGAATTATTGTGCCAGTGTAATACTTGGCAGTCCTTACCCTAAACCTTGGTTTATTTCTAAAACAGGGGTAATCAGGCAGTTGTGAGTGTTAGGGTGATGGCTGTAGGATTAAAAGAGGGCAATTTTTTTTTTCCTTTCTTTTCTTTTTTTTTTTTTATACAGAGTTTAACTCTGTTGCCCAGGCTGCAGTGCTATGGCAGGATCTCGGCTCACCACCACCTTTGCCTCCCCGGGTCAAGCGGTTCTCTTGCCTCAGCCTCCCAAGTAGCTGGGATTACAGGTATGTGCCACCATGCCTGGCTAATTTTGTATTTTTACTAGAGATAAGGTTTCTCCATATTGGTCACAATGGTCTCAAACTGCCGACCTGAGGTGATCCGCCCACCTCGGCCTCCCAAAGTGCTGGAATTACAGGCGTGAGCAACTGTGCCCGGTCAAAGAGGGGCAATTATTATTATTATTATTTTGAAAGTCTCGCTCTGTTGCCCAGGCTGGAGTGCAGTGGTACAATCTTGGCTCACTGTAACCTCTGCCTCCCGGGTTCAAGCGATTCTCCTGCCTCAGCCTTCTGAGTAGCTGGGATTACAGGCGCACGCCACCACGCCAGGCTAATTTCTGTATTTTTTAGAGACGGGGTTTCATCATGTTGGTCAGGGTGGTCTTGAACTCCTGACCTCAGGTAATCCGCCTGCCTCAGCCTCCCAAAGTGCTGGGATTACAGGTGAGCCGCGCCGGCCAGCTGCTGCTGTTAGGCCTACACAATTGAGCTTTTGTTGTTTTGAGTGATCCTGAACAGTTCTTTTGGGCAGGGGAATTTGTGTGTGAATGTGCAAACATATATGTAAACTGATGGCTGCCTGGCCTTGTCCTAGGTTTTGTCCCGTATATATTCTGCCTTTTTTTTTTTTTCTTTTTCTTTCTGCATGTATGTATATTTTCTCAAGGCGTCTGCCCTGCACTAGACTTTGGCTTGCCTTTCCAGGCCAGCTTCCAGAGGATGTTTTGGCAGTTTTCCCTCTGGGTAACCAAGCGGGCTGCAGCCAGCAGATGGCACTGCAGCAGAAAGGGGCAGAGTCCCTTAAGGCCCTTGGTAAGGAGGGCGGATTAGTAACCTTATAATTTAACCCTCCAGTTAGTCTTGGAGGACTCGGTGTCGCACTTCCGCCCGGACTCTAATAAAACAGGCCGAATTGTGTGCAATTAAGGATTTCAGGATGCAAATCGGAATCTAGTTTTGTCTCCTCCACCCCATCCCCATTATTAGATTGGCAATGTCTTTTGTCACGTTGTCAAAATGTTCTCAGAGGAGCGGTGTCTAGATATTGCCGATTTCTGGTTAAAGTGGCTGAGGTGATCCCAGAATTAATTAAATGCAGGAGAATCGAGATTCTCCTGATAGTTTAAGGAAAGGAAAAATTCACACGAGCAAACGGGCAACCATTTGAATGTTTTCCGACGACGTGGTGCTTTAGGATCTGAAAGATGCGACTTGTTTTGTTTGTTTTTGAGGCGGAATTTCCGCTCTTGTTGCCGGGGCTGGAGTGCAATGGCGCGATCTCCGCTCACCGCAACCTCCGCCTCCCAGGTTCAAGCGATTCTCCTGCCTCAGCCTCCCGAGCAGCTGGGATTACAGGCACGCGCCACCGCGCCCGGCTAATTTTGTATTTTTAGTAGAGACGGGGTTTCTCCTTGTTGGTCAGGCTGGTCTCGAACTCCCACTGCAGGTGATCCGCTTGGCTCGACCTCCCAAAGTGCTGGGATTACAGGCCTGAGCCACCGCGCCCGGCCGCGACTTGTTTTTGTCATTTGTTTTTCCTCATTTGGAACATTCAGACGCAGTCTACCGCGCCCGGCCGCGACTTGTTTTTGTCATTGTTTTTCCTCATGTCATTTGGACCGTTCAGACACAGTCTAACTACATTTCCATCCGGAGTAAGGAAGAGCCGCTCAAGGGCAGTCAACCAGGCCGCAGGTGCGGCTTCTTCACCCGCGGTGCTGGAGTTCTCTCAAGTGGAAGCCCACGACGATGAAAACCTTATAGGTGGGCTGCTGCTTACACACAACGGCCGCCACGGCGCAAAATAAACTACAAAACTATAAGCCTTTACCTTTTCAAACACACCGACGCGGGCCAGCCCCAGCACTACGCCCGCAGGGGCACGCAGAAAACATTTCCTTATCCTGGCCAAGTAGGAAGCCTCCGGGATAGCGTTCTTCTTAACCTACGTCAACACGCTGTTTCCCCGAGCTCGACAATCGGCTAGCCACTCCTGATAGCGGTCGGCGCTCGCCTCTCGGCCCTTGCTCCTGCGTACTCGGCTTCTTCCAGTTGCCTGGGCCCGGATCGGGAAGTGTCAAGCGGGTGCCGAGTTCCCCGACCTCCGCAGCTATCACCACTGAACCCGGACCCCCTACCCAGGTCCAGGGCCAGCCGCCATGACGAACGGTGAGAACCGATACCCTGAGCGGAGGGTGGGAGTGAAGGACGAAGGGAAAACGTGGCGGGCGGGGCCGGGACTGTCGTAGTCGTTGTCCCCGCCCCCTCCCAGCCCGGCCCCCCTTGGCCTCTCGACGCCCCTAACTTCTGTACCCCTATCCTCCTCCGCGGGTTCCCCCTTCCTATATTCATCTAGGACCCCCAGTGCCTCTTATGCTCATACCTCGAGTTATTATCCCTATCCTTTGCTTTCCCTTTTCTTTTTCTTAGTTCTTTCTGGCCTTTGGAGAGGTCAGTCCCAGAGGTACTGCTGCTATTTAGACCCAGGGAAGACAGAGGCTCTTCCTCCCAGCCCCCTACGTTCTCATACTTTCGGACCGTAGTTTTGTTGAGAGGGCCAATAAATCACATAGAATATCAAGCCTCACAGTTTTGGGGGTGCTGATGAATGTAGACCCCACAAAAGATTGTTGTTACGGAGAAATGCTGGAAAGATTTTTTATTTTAAAGTCCTGGCGGGGTGATCTCACGTGGAGACCCTGACTAGTGTTGAAAGGGGTGGATTTAGACACTGCCTCTTCTAGATGATGAGGCAGTTGTCACCCTGTTTATCTGACCTCATTTTCCAGGCCTCTTCAAAAACTTTATAGATACGAATTCTGAATTCCAGAGGACAAGAAGGAGGACCTTCATGATTTTTAGCGTCAACCTTACAGGAAAGGAGAAGAGAAAGCCTTTTAGGCATTACATTGATTTGAGGGGCTCCGGAAAGCATTTCTCAAAAGTACTTTGTCCATAGACCTGGCATTGAAGACTCGAATTTAACCTCCTTGTGAATTTTGCCATTGTCTGCAGAAACTTATGAGAGAAAAAGGGTAGCACGTAAAGGTATAGTTCCTCAGAAAACCTTAGTGTATGTATTAATTTACTGGACCCTTTCTTAGTGACACCTAGCTGTGAGACAGTTTTACTGGAGGGAGAGAGGTAGATAGTGTGATCTAGAACTGGCAGACACTGTTTATATAGAATATTCATTTGGAGCTTTCTGGGAAGTCAGAGGTCTCAGGATACTAGGCACAGTAAGAAAAGGGACATTACCCAGAGGAAGACAGAATCTGAACCAGGAAGTAAGACAGCAGTTTGACACGGTAATTGCTGAATAAATTTTAGTCATTTTCCCCCATTTTGTGGTCCAGTATCTTCTCGTTTTTGCAATTAAGGTGATTCACTGTGATTACCTTGTAAAATGAAATGAGCTTGGTTTATATATTTAGAAACAAAGCTAGCTTGAGTTTCTATGTTGAAGCCTTAGAATACTTTTTCTTGTTTAGAAAATCGTTATTTATTTGACAGAAATTGGTTGTTAGTAGCATGAGTTAATACTGATAGGAAATTGTAGTGGGGGGCGCGGTGGCTCAAGCCTGTAATCCCAGCACTTTGGGAGGCCGAGACGGGCGGATATCACAAGGTCCAGGCAGATCGGACTTCTGGGCTAACACAGTGAATACCCTCTATAAAAATACATAAAATCTAGCCGGGCGGAGGTTGGCGGGCGCTCATGATATTCCCAGCTACTTGCGGGAGGCTGAGGCATGGGAATGTGACGAGTTATCCCTGGGGATGAGGCGGAGTGGAGTATCGAGCCTAGCTTGCAAGATAGATGCTTGAGATTCTCGGTCCTTATTTTAATTTTTTTTGAGGCGGAAGTCTTGGTCTGTCGCCGCGGACTGGAAGGCCACATCTCAGTCCGGCGACAGACCAAAGACTCCGCCTCAAAAAAAATACCAAGAAAGGAAAATTGTAGGATGTACATTCTCACTCCTGTAATTTTTTAAGCTTTACTTTTAGCCTTAACGATTCCTTCACCTACAGTGCCATCTGAACATATTTGGCTACGTACTAGCTCTCCTTTATCATAGAGTGGATTTATAACAAGAAACATGTTAAATTCTGTGTGCTGAGTCTCCTAAGATTCGTATGTCTCAATCTATTGCCAATGCTAGTCATTCTTGGGTATGCCTAATTCTGCCCAAGGATTTCTACTTTCTTGAGAGGTGAGGGGAGGGACGCAGTGGACATTTTGGTAAAGAGGATGTAAAAAAAAAAATTTATTTTTTTTGCGTTGGGGTCTCACTCTGTTTTGGTTCAGGCCAAAGTGGGCAGTGGTCATGATCCGTAGCTCATTGCAGCCTCTGAACTCCTGGGCTCAATCGATTTCTCCTTCCCTCCTACAAGCAATTTTGGGGGAACAGTAAACTAATCTGTAGTCCCCAGGATCCTGGCTCCCTCTTGTCAAGTGTTGGTACTGCCTTTGGGTATTATTTTGGTTATTATGTCAACACTATCTTCCTTAGAGTTTCCCAAGGCAGGATCACAGGTCCCACGATAGATCATACCTAAGGTTTCTTTCTTCTTTATTTATACAGTGGTACTCCTTGGTATGGGATTCTGGGTGTTTGGTTTGCCTCTTTGTTTGCACCTGTGCTACTTCAGAAAGTACCTCCGTCTCAAAACCCTGGCTGCTATCAGAGAAGAAGGGTGTTTGGGGTGTGTTTTACAGGTAGGCCATGTTGGACATGGGAGAAGAGACCTGCCATCTCTGGAACAGTGTGGAGCTAACAAAGTAGGGAGTACAGTGAACTGGACTGATTTTGGTTTCATTTTTAGAAAAAATCCCTCAGATGGGTCTGAGAGTCTGTAAAATTTAATCATTCTTCCAAAGTTGAGGGAAGAGATTAAATGTTAAAAATTTGCCTGGTGTGGGGTGGCTCATGCCTATAAATCCCAGCACTTTGGGGGGCCAAGGCGAGGATTGCTCCTGTCCAGGAGTTGTAGATCAGCCTGAGCCAGACATAGTGAGACCCATTTCTAACAAAATATACAAAAATTAGCCAGGTATGGTGTGGCACGTGCCTGTAGTCCCAGCTACTCAGGAGACCGAGTGGGAGGATTGCTTTGAGCCCTAGGAGGTGAGGCTGCAGCGAGCCATGGGTGGGAGCCCACTGCACTCCAGCCCAGGTGACAGGGTGAGACCCTGTTTAAAAAAAAAAAAAATTAAATGTTATTTAAAATAAATTGTCTATTTTAGCATCCAGATGATTTTGTATTCTCCATGGAGTAAAACTATACACATCAAACCATTTAGGCACCTGGGGTGGAATTCCTCCCTTCAGTGGGAAAATTTTTCTAAACAGAAAATTATTACTCAATTTTCTGGTCAAGGGTACATTGGAGTCTCTTTTAAGGTTTGACTTAATTAACTCGGATGCTTTTTTTACTTGTTTATTTGAGGTACATTCATTTGGAATCCTATCTACCTAAATTTTTTTTTTGAAAAAGGACAAAATACAAACAGTAGACCCTAAAGCATAAGGATAGCATTTAGAAACATCCCACAGGCTGGGTGCCGTGGCTCATGCCTGTAATCCCAACACTCTGAGGAGGCTGAGGTGGGCAGATCACCCGAGGTCGGGAGTTCGAGACCAGCCTGGCCAACATGGTGAAACCCCGTCTCTACTAAAAATACAAAATTTAGCCAGGGAGCCGGGCCCGGTGGCTCATGCCTGTACTTCCAGCCCTTTGGGAGGCCGAGGCGGGTGGATCACCTGACGTTAAGAGTTCAAGACCAGCCTGGCCAAGATGGTGAAACCCCGTCTCTACTAAAAAAACAAAAATTAGCTGGGCATGGTGGCAGGCGCCTGTAATCTCAGCTACTCAGGAGGCTGAGGCAGGAGAATTGCTTGAACCCGTGCAGCAGAGGTTGCAGTGAGCCGAGATCGCGCCACTGCACTCCAGCCTGGGCAACAGAGTGAGACTGCCTCAAAAAATAAAATAAAAACATCCCAGGTCCTTGAGAGCATTGATATGTCTGTCTGTGACTAGAGACTTCAAAATATCACCATGAAAGTGAGGACTTATATGAAGGGCAGGGTGTGATTTCTTCTCTCTTTTGCCTGCTAGCCGCTGTGATTGGAACCAGGCTGCATGCTGCTGTGGCAATTGCTTGTGTTGTAATGGCCTTTTACGTCCTATTTATAAAATGAATTCCAAAGTATCCAAGTCATCAACTGCCAACCAAGGGGACGGGGATGAAGAACCTGTTGGAGACCTGGAATCAGTGTAGGAGAGTTCAGCTGAAATCATCAGTCCCCAGAATGACACCACAGCATCAGCCCCTGCTATATGTGGGGAAAACTCATGGTCATGAACATTATTTATGCTTCAGGGGACTACAGAAAGCCAGCTTCCTTTGATCTATGTGTAAATCAGTCCTTGGCAGAGTGCATATAATGTCCAGATAAATTACACCCCTCGGTGATAAGATTACATACCTCCTTCATAAAAACCTGTCATCCTGTTTTGTTCTTCACCTCCTCATCAGGATCTTTTCAAACTGCGGCTCGTTAGGGAAGGAACTAGGCTGTGTTCAGACCTCTTTTGAAGACAGAATTTTCAAGACTTTTTCACTCTTTGATTTGGATCTGGCAAATTGGGGAGGGGATGCTGGGTGGGAAACAGTTATGAAATGCCAAGATATTCTTTGGCTTTAGAAATTTATTTTTCATGTACCCATCTGGAAACATAAAAGAGAGGCATAGTGCTCACTGCAAAAAGAGAACAGATGAAGTAGCTGTGTTATGTGCTGGTATCTTGAGTTTTGCCAAGAAAATCTGGGCCTACATAAAATTTGAGAATTATCTGTGTGATGAGACCAGAAAGCAGTGGCTTAGACACGAAAAAATTTTTCTGTTCACCAGTATCCTCAAATGGAGACTTCACTTGATCAGATGGTATATGAAAAATGAATCAACTGTTGCTATTTCATAAAATCTTTTTATATTTTCTAAATTACTTAGTGCTAAATACTGTTACTCAGTTTTAAATGCCCCGACTAAGGAATAAGAAACTATTGAAAAATTGTTTAATATATTTGCAGTTGGGGTAGAAGAAAGAAATTTAGTATATTGATTCATATACTAGTAAATTCGTCTAGTATAAGAACTTGTGATGTCAGATTGAAGTTTTGTCATAAAAGACAACAAACTTATTTTGTGTTTAAGTCTGAGTTGTTATGGCAATTTTTAGTTGATTACTTATTTTTCTTAGCCAACTCTTAATTTTCTTCACATTGCATTACTCTTTAGTTGTCTCTGGAAATTCTACTTACTTTGACATGTGAAATTCAAATGACAGAAGTTGCTGATATTCATCAGTGTGTTTGAACCGTGCATAGGATCCACAAATGAAATGAGGGTGTTTCCTGAAGTAGAAGAAAACAGAACTTTGCAAGTGATACTGAAGTATTTTGCCATGGAGTTAGTAACTCCCGAGGAGACCATTTTAGATGGCTCAACATTTGACAGGAAGACTGCTCCATTCCCTCCTTATATCTACAGAAGGATCAGCTATTGGATGTCTAGAACTTCTCTATTTAAAAAAAAAAAAAAAGAGTGGGTCTAAAATTAGATTATTATAAGCAAGCATAGGCATGGGTCTTCCAGTTGAATTGTCCATTATCGTAAAACTTAATGGTGGACAAGTTAGCCGTGGTTGATTCCTGTGTGGCAGTAAATTGTCTTCTGTCTGCTTACTCCAAATAATAAAAGCTGCTAGGAAGTTTAGATTTTGAAATAGGCAGTTTAATGCTTTGAGGGTTTCTAGAAATACAGAAAGTCATCAAGTAAACACTACATGTCTAATCATCTCAGAGTTGTGGCTGTTATCTCTTCAGGAATTGGTCCACAGGGTAAATTTCAACAATTCCTATATTTTCCATTGTCATTTCTGAAGACCTTTGAGATGAGAGAAAGGAAATCTAGTGGAACAGGAAAGAGAGTTACACCTTGTGGGTGTGAGTTTGGGACCTGTTAGCCAAAGGGAATGTCACTCCCTGGAAACAGGTTCAGCATGTTTGCACTTGTTATTTTGTAGCTTTAATGATTTTTGTTTTCTAATGTGTCTAAGCTTGGTGTTTAGAGCTGCTTCATATTTTAAACTAGTTCCATTCCACAGTACTAGTTCAAACCAGTTCTTACAGCCTCCTGGGTGGGTCATCTTGACCTAAACTCTTGTGTTGTCACATTTTGAGATGTTTTCATAGCAGAATGTACCAAAAAGTGCACAAGGTAAAGGTAATTTACAGCAAGAAACAAATACACATTTGTTTTATTTCTTGACTTTCCCTAAGCAGATAAGCAGAAACTTGTTTAACTCATTACTTTGTTTGATATGTCTTGCATATTTTTGACTAAAAGTTATAGGAAGTTATTCCTCTGGGGAAATCTTTTACAGGTGGAGGAATGGGGATAGCAGTATAGCCTCAGATTCAAACTGGCATCACCCTAAACCCTGTGGGCCAGGGTGGAATGAAGTCAGCTCCTTTTTATAGTTGAAATACAATTTTTTATTCACCATTGTCTGCACAAATCCTTGAAAATAAATGTTTTTTTCCCTACAATCTTTGTCAATTTATTTGTCACATCCTGAATTTATTGAAGTTTGTTCAATACTCCCCTGGGTTCAGTTCATAGCCTACCTTTTTAGTTCACATTAGTGAATACCATCATTCCTGTTATCCCGTTGTGACAGCACTGAATATATTATATAGTTCAGAATCTGGCCGGGCGCGGTGGCTCACGCCTGTAATCCCAGCACTTTGGGAGGCCAAGGTGGATGGATCATGAGGTCAGGAGATCGAGACCATCCGGGCTAACACGGTGAAACCCCATCTCTACTAAAAATAGAAAAAAATGAGCCAGCTGTGGTGGCGGGCGCCTGTAGTCCCAGTTACTGGGGAGGTTGAGGTAGGAGAATGGCGTGAACCCGGGAGGTTGAGCTTGCAGTGAGCTGAGATCGCGCCACTGCACTCCAGCCTGGGCAACAGAGCAAGACTCTGTCTCAAAAAAAAAAAAAAGCATCTGGCCTAGCTTTCTCCTTTAGGGCAGCTGAGATAGATATATCTAGAGATATCTATAACTAGATATATATGTACCTAAGATATGCTGAGATATATATAACTAAATGTATAAATGCATGTAGTAAGATTTCATATATATATGAATATCTTATTCATATATATGAATTAATAAGTTTTTAGGCATATTAAATAAGGTAGATAGCACCCCCAATACATTTCACCTACTATTGCTATTAAAATACAAGTATCTGGCCGGGCGCGGTGGCTCAAGCCTGTAATCCCAGCACTTTGGGAGGCTGAGACGGGCGGATCACGAGGTCAGGAGATCGAGACCATCCTGGCTAACATGGTGAAACCCCGTCTCTACTAAAAAAAATACAAAAAAAAAAAAACTAGCCGGGCGAGGTAGCGGGCGCCTGTAGTCCCAGCTACTCGGGAGGCTGAGGCAGGAGAATGGCGTGAACCCGGGAGGAGAAACTTGCAGTGAGCTGAGATCCGGCCACTGCACTCCAGCCTGGGCGACAGACTGAGACTCCGTCTCAAACAAACAAACAAACAAACAAGTATCATCTGCCCTAAACAGTCATAAACATCTTCATTCAAATGAAGTTAACAAGTTAGCCAGCCAGGCACCTAGAAAAATCCTTGAGCCAGGCTGGGTGCAGTGGTTCAGGTCTTTAATCCCAGCACTTTGGGAGGCCGAAGCAGGTGGTTCACCTGAGGTTAGGAGTTCAAGACCAGTCTGGCCAACATGGTGAAACTCTGTCTCTACTGAAAATGCAAAAAAAGGTTGTGCCACTGCACTCCAGCCTAGGTGACAGAGCGAGACTCCATCTCAAAAAAAAAAAAAAAAAAAAAAAAAAAAAAAAAA
>NW_016817187.1:107307-138215 GCF_001698545.2 Rhinopithecus bieti | reverse complement strand
GCGGGCTGCCAGTGGCGTGGGGGCGAGCACGTGAACGGCCGGCGGCGGGTGGGGACGCTGAGCGCGGTGGCCAAGGGTAAATGAGCCGCAGGCCCTCCCCCGGGAGCTGGAGGGTCGCGGAGGCCTTGTTCGCCGCTGGTTTATTTTCCAACCACTTTCCCATTTCTCCTTGTTTTTCTATTTTTTCTTTTGCTCCTTTTTTTTTTCTTTTCTTTTTTTTTTTTTTTTTGAGACAGGGTCTTGCTCTGTCGCCCAGACTGGAGTGCAGAACCGCGATATCGGCTCACTGCAACTTCGACCTCCTTGGCTCAAGCGATCCTCCCATCTCTGTCTCCCGAATAGGTGGGACTACAGGCACGCGTCACCACCTTCGGCTAATTTTTGTATTTTTTGGTAGAGACAGGGTTTCACCATGTTTTGCCAGGCTGGTCTCGAACTCCTAACCTCAAGTGATTCACCCGCCTCGGCCTCCCAAAGTGCTGGGATTACAGGCATGAGCCACCGCACCCAGCCCCTTTTTTAGTTTTTCTTTCTTTTTTTTGGAAACAGTCTCACTCTGTTTGGCTGGAGTGCAGTGTTGCAATCATAATTAATTGCAGTCTCGACCTCCCAGGCTCAAGCCATTCTCCCACCTCAGCCTGGGCGACAGAACGAGACACCGTCTCAAAAAAAAAAAAAAAAAAGGTCAGGTGGCAATTTGTAATCTATGGATAACAGACACTTCAGACTTCATCTTGCACAAATCTGTTTAATGGAAGTGGGCCGCAGTATGTTTCACTGTGATTGGTTCAGGGATCTGTCAACACTAGGTGGAGAAGAAGCCACCATCTTTCTTTCGGGAGTAGCCTCCATTGGTGGCTGCAGTGTGAGGGGACACTGGAGAAAAGAGAAGAGGAAGTGGACTGAATTTCAGATCCTTGGCCTTTTCTAGGAAACTTTAATCAGTACATTTGTGGGTACTGTGGAGAAGCTTCTCATAATAGCTGGGAAAACTGGCATATGGAGGACTGATGGGAGATAGTTATAGGTCTTCCACCCCCAGGTTTTTGCCCTTGCTGTAAATGTTTGTCCCCTAAACCTAAGGCTGAGCAAAGAGGCTCTGAAAAATTGAATTAATTTCCTAGCTGTGTAGTCAGCATATCCCCTGGTATTAATCTGGTACTTGCCAACTTAATCGCTGCTTTCCAAGACCCACAGAAATCCCTCATCTTCCCTACTATCCAGTCACCTGAAATCCCTGATTAATGGGGCCATTTAGAAAGACCCCCACTGCTTCATCTGCTTACCCAGTCTTCTAACCTTACCTATGGATCCCTGGATGCTATGGATGGACTCCTTTTTAGGGTTGATCCAGTGTCTGATGTTAGCCAGGAAAGTGATGGGTGGAGTGGGAGGGGTTAAAAATTCTCCAGGGAATTGGATCTTGGTTCTAGAGGAACGCGTAGGGAAGAACAGTGGAGAAATCAATCAGAAACGTGAGGAGGGCAAGGTAGTTGCATGTGATCTCAAGAATAAAGCAGCCAAAGATCTTTTTTACCTCTGTGAGATTAAAGATTTTGTTTATACAGATGAGCACAATCTTGGGGGATTTCTGTTCATCTTAGACAGTGAAAATACAGAAACTATATTATAGACACAGATGTAAAAATACTGAAATTCGTATACAAATGAGTACCTAGTAATTACCGTTTTCCTGGTGACATTTTACCTTATATGACTGGATGGCAGCATGTTAAGGCTGGAGAGGCTCTGCCTCTACCACTTACCTGCAGACATCTTGTGTGGTCTTCTGGTTTAACAGTATCTCACTTTTGTTCTTGAATGTCCCAGTGTGGTGGTTGTACAAGGCTGCTAAGCGGAAGTCCAGGTCATCCTTTGGTATCTACAGAAGTCAGTCCCCTCAAGGTTAGCTCGGCCACCTGTATCCCTGCTCCAGTCAGGTTCTGTTGTGCTCTAGTCTTCCCCAAAAGTATAGTGAAGGCTCTCTTGGGCCTGGAATCCACAACTCCTTACACACTAAATTGTTGTATGTGATAACTCTGGTTGATATGGAATTCTCTTAGGGTTAGGTCTAGGGAGTGGTGAGCTCTCACTGGAGAGTTAGGAATATTGTTCCTGATATGGGCTTAATGAACTTTACCTCATTCATGTTTATATTCAGTCCTTATTTTAGTCAGATAATGAGAAGGTCTGTAAAATCATTTGCTCTAGATAACTGCCCAGAGCAAAACTTAAGTCTTCTGGCTTCCCAGAGGCCAGATAAATTGGTTTTTGGCTTTGGATTTGGTAGGATCTTGGGTTAGAGACAAAAGGAAAAGTACTGAAGCAGTTAGGGACAGACTAACTTTCAAAAAGATTATTAAGGGCTGGGTGCAGTGGCTTGTGCCTGTAATCCCAGCATTTTGGGAGGCTGAAATGGGAGGATCACTTGAGGCTAGGAGTTTGAGACCAGACTGAGCAACATACTGAGACCTCATCTCTTCAAAAAAAAAGAAAAAAAAAATTAGCTGCATGTCATGGCACATGCCTATAGTTTCAGGAGGCAGAGGCAGGAGGATTGCCTGAGCCTGGGAGGTTCAGGCTAGAGTAAACCATGATCAGGCCACAGCATTCCACCCTAGGTGACAGGAAAAACAAAACAAAACAAAACAAACCCTAAATGGCTGCAAAGAGAATATTTCAATGCTAGATACCTCGGGATCAAAATAGTAGGCATCCCGCCTCATGGAAGTAATTGTGGGGGTTGAGTTGAGCCTACTCCAGGGTTCCTGCTGCTGAGCAAGGTGAGTTGGGTTCTTGTATGGCAATTTCTGCAAAAGAGAAACCATATCCAGGACAACGTGATTATACAGGAAGCCTTGCTGATGTGGTTAGCTTCAGTAGCATCGCCTTATTCCATCCAGTTTTATTTGTGTTTTTTGTTTTGTTTTATTTTTTGAGACAGAATCTCACTCTGTCACAGAAGCTGGAGTGCAGTGGCATGATCTCGGCTCACTGCAACCTCTGCCTCTTGGGTTCAAGTGACTCTTCTGTCTCAGCCCCTCAAGTAGCTGGGATTACAGGCATGTGCTACTATGCCCAGCTAATTTTTGTATTTTTAGCAGAGACAGGGTTTTGCCATGTTGGCTAGGCTGGTCTTGAACTCCTGACCTGAAGTGATACACCTGTCTCAGCCTCCCAAAGTCCTGAGATTATAGGCATGAGCCATCACGCCCGGCCCCATCTGGTTTTATTTGAATCTCAGACATCTGCAAAGAGAAGAATGGTATGGGGCAAGACTCCCCAGGCTCTTGATCCTCCTAAGTTTTCTTAGTGAGAACTGACAGAAACAGGCCAGGAATATAGGAGAAGGTATAGAGTGGGATGAGAGGAGGGAAGAGTTGGGAGCAGATAGGAAAAATGATGAGCTCAGATTTAGATGTACTGAGTCTGAAGAAAAGGTGAGACATTCTAATGCAAATAACAGGTAGAAAACTGGAAGTGTAACTTGTTGGAGGAGAACTCAGAAGGATTGGTTGTCCACATGAAGTAGTAGCTGAAGCCTGCAAAATGGAGTCAGGCCAAAAGGGAAGAACTGGTTTGTGAGGATTGTACAGTATTACAACTGTACAAAAAAACTGTACACACACAAAAAAAAAACTCTTATTAGACCTATCCAACATTGTAATCCTCCTTCTCCCCAGTATGGCAAAGTGCTAGGTGAGCCATACCTTTTTTTTTTTTTTTTTTTTTTTTTTTTTTTGAGACGGAGTCACTCTGTTGCCCAGGCTGGAGTACAGTGGCATGATCTCAGCTCACTACAGCCTCCACGTCCTGAGTTCAAGCGATTCTCCAGCCTTAGCCTCCCGAGTAGCTAGGATTACAGGCGTGTGCCACTGTATCTGGCTAACTGGAGAATAGCACTGTCTAAGGGACAGAGAGAAAGTGGAGCTGAGACAGTAGCTGAGAGATAAGGGCCAGAAATAAGAGGAAAACCCAGAGGAGCTGGGCCCACAGAGCATGGTGTGGGCATTTGAGGGAATCAGCATTATGATGTCAGAAACAGCTGAGTTCAAATAAGATCAGGCCTGGAAAGGATCCACCTGAACTGGCCACAGAGTTCACTGATAACTAGCAAGAGCAGTTTTAGGGGGTGCTTGAGGCAGAGGCCAGACTGCAGTGAGCTAAAGAGGGTATGGGAATGGTGAGTGAGGAAGTAGAGATAGTAAATATTGACTCCTGAAAAGGTCTGGTTCTGTAGGGAAAGTGATAGGCTGGTAGCTAGACCATGACAAAGAAATGAAGAGAGGCTGGGGTCAGAAAAGAGCGTATGTGGAATGGTACAGGTCTCAGAAGCACGGGGAAGTGTAGGTCCGGGGAGTAAAAGGGACTTTCCTTTCCCTGAGATGGAAAGAAAGTGGATGTAAAGATGACATTCGTGCTTGACAGTCTGGACTTTCTCAGTGAAAGACAATCTCATCCTTCTGCTGACAGAGATGATGAGGTTTAAGTGGTCTTCAAGGAGAGTGGGAAGAGTGCTGCTCAGGGCCACATCAAAGGATAACTGAGCCTATGCTGGCATCAAATACCTGTAGCTTTATTTCTTTCATACTTCATTATTCTTGGTGATAGCACAGTGGCTGATACACTCGTTTTTACTTTTCTTATGCTCACATCCACTGGATGAGCTGATTCCCTTCCATGGCTTCAACTACTATATGGATACCGTAGCTCATACAGATACACAGCTCCGTCATACATCTTTAATCCAGAACTCTCAACCCTGTTGCCTACTATTGATCTTCACTTAAATGTCCCACAGTCACTACAAAAACGTCTACATAGTTGATGTTTCTCAACATCTTTCTCCCCAAACCTGCTTCCCCAGGATGCTCCATTTCAGTGAACCCTCAGAATAAAACCCTTAGGAACCTAGCAGTTATTCTAGACTCATCTCCTCTCTTGGGCCCATATCCAGTCGGTCCCCGGGTCCTGTCAGTCCTGCCCTGTGCACCTTTCTCACATCTGCACCTGATCTCCATCCCCTGTGGTACTGCTGTAGATCCGTTACTCTTCCTCCTGGAGATTGCCTCACCTGCCTCCTAACTGATCCCTCCTGTCTCACTCTCATCCTATCCAGTCTGCTGCCACTTGTGCTTCCTAAAACACCCATCTGATTGTGTCACTGTGGTACTTAAAATCCTACTATGGGGCTGGGACCTACGGTTCATGCCTGTAATCTCAGCACTTTGGGAGGCCAAAGCAGGAGGATCACTTGAGGCTAGGAGTTTGAGACCAGCCTGCGCAACAAAGGAAGATCCTGGTTCTACAAAAAAATAAGAATTAGCCGGGTGTGGTGGCACCACCTGTGGTCCCAGCTACTTGGGAGGCTGAGTTGAGAGAATTGCTTGAGCCCAGGAGTTTGAGGCTGCAGTAAGCCAAGATTGCACCAGTGTAGTCCAGCTGGGGTGACAGTGCGAGGAGACCCTGTCTCAAAAAAAAAAAAAAAAAAATTCCCACCATGATTTCCTCACATCTCTAGGATGAAACCATAGCTAGCTAGCTAGCATAGTATACACAGCATACCCAGCCCACCAAGGGCATCTCCCAGCTCTGATCTCTGAGTGCCTCTATTTCATGCCTGCACTCCAGCCCTTCTGGATTATTTGCAGTTCCCCAGACAAGCCATTCTCTCTCTCCTTTCCATGTATTTGTACCTGCTGCTCCCTTTGCCTTGCATATCTGGTTCCTGTTTCCTTCTTCCTAACTCATATTCTACCCACTCCCTCACCCGGCCTACCTAACTCATATTTGGACATCAAAATGCATCTGCTCTGTGAAGCTTTCCTTTAAGTTCCTGGTTCTCACGGCACCCTACACACAACTCTGTCACAACATGTGCTGTTGTGCAAGCATTTTTGCTATTGTCGGTCTATCTTTACTACTAGAGTTCCTTAACAGCAGAAGCTACATCTAATTTATTTATATATCCTTGGTGTCTAGCAGAGTGTCTGGCTTATAGTAAATAAGTATTGAATAAATAAAAAGGGGCTGTTAATGTTGTTGTTAGACAACAATTACCACTTAATTCATCTTATTGTGCACCACTTCAAATATCCCAATCACTCCTACCAGAAAAAAGATCATCTAAGTTCCTAAATCAGTGACCACCATCATGCTAAACACACACATAACAAACACATTGTGGTGGTAACCAGAAGACAGAGACAGTGTGAACACAGATGTATAAAGCATGACCTCTGGTGACTTTCAGAGGATTCTCTCCCACTCCACGTCTCATTTCTCTTCAGAGAACAGTCTTCCCAACAGGGAAATGGGTAGCTTGAAGGAACCTGGGCCCTGCCATAACTTATACTCACAATTGACTTGAGCTGCCAGAGCCCCTTGTTCTTCTAGACTAGAGCTCTACTTTCCCCTGCTCAAAAACTCCTCTGAAACGTTAGCCGACCTGAATATGGAGATAGGGAGGCAGGCAGAAAACAGACTTCTCTGGTACCCGACTGAGTGTCTTCACCAGAGTGCTTTATGTTACCATCTCTGCCCATCACACCGAGAGAAAGAAGACTACCGGCGACCCTACTGGGAATCTGCGCAAGAAACCACAGTACCTTGGAAGCCCTCAGTTCTCCTAAGTAGGAATCATCGTTATCTAATGTAGGCTGCTGGAAAGGGTCCCGGGTGGGAGGCATGGCTAAATGCCTACTCTTCTAAGAGGGATGGGAGGTCCGCTCAGCCGCAGCACAGCCTCACTCGCATATGATCCCGGGTCCCAATTGTTTGGAACACTGGTTTCGGTTGCCAGGCAACTGCCCAGCCATCTAAGACAGAGGAATTCCCTCCGAGGAGGGCGCCACCTGGCGGCTGACCGCGGGAGGCCTCTGGGGAGGATGCTTCGGGGAATGCAGAGGGAAAGCGCCGCTGAGTAGGCCCCGAGCCTTGGAATTGCACTCCTGAGCCTCGGCGGAAAAGCGCCGGCCGCTCACCATCAGGACTTCTGCAAAAGACTTCAGTTGAGGAAAGAAGTCCTTAAAGATGACCCAGAAATTTCCTTCTGGCTCGCACCTAACAAAAGGCTTTCACAGCCATGAGAGAACGAGGATGTCAAGAGACCAAAGAGGGCCGGGCGCGGTGGTTCACGCCTCTAATCTCAGCACTTTGCGAAGCGGGGGCGGGCGGATCGCTTAAGCCCAAGAGTTCGAGACCAGTCTGGGCAACATGGCGAAACCCCGTCTCTACAAAAAATAGGAAAAAGATTAACTGGGCTTGGTGGCACGCGCCTGGAGTCCTGACTACTCAGGAGGCTAAGCCAGGAGAATCTCTTGAACCCCAGAGGCGGAGGTTGCAGTAAGCCGAGATCGTGCCACTGCACTCCAGTCTGGGTGAGAGAGTGAGACCCTGTCTGGGGGCGGGGGTGGGGTGGGGGTGGGGGGGCACGTGCGGTACTTGGAAAATTGCGGCTAAGGCAAACTCCTTGCTTAAACTCCCATCAACTGCAGTGTCAGGGCTTCTCATCTAGCCGGTTGTAGAAGCACGGATGGATTTGGCGGGATGTAAGATCTCCAGGAGTGGCCTTCGTAGGAGGGAACACGTACTGGGGCCTCTTCCAGGCGACGACTTCTGGAGGGTGATCCCTCCATCTTCTTTCTCTCGGTTCACATGCCACATGTACAAAATCAGAGATGCTCATAAAATAACATCTAGCCCGAAAGGGCTGTAGAAAACGGAAATTTGTTGGCGCTGGCTTGGAGGATGCTTCCACCACGTTCTTCACACGAGCCCCGGGCATGCCTGTTGGGCCGGTTGCGCACCCCGGGCGCGCGCTCTCCCGCGCCCACGCCGCGCGCACCAGCTGCGGCGGCTGCCATGGCGACCCGCAGGTGAGCTGCAGAGGCGCGCGTGGTCCCTGCCCCACCCGCGCGGAGCCAGAGAGGAGGCGGTTGTCAAGGCGACGTGGGTAGGAGGAGAGGACTCAGGGAGGAGGAAGGATGGGCGGTGTTGGCGTAGCCGCAGGGAGGTGACTGGAGCGAGCCTGGCCTCTTGCATCCCCCCCCCCCGCCCGTGTACCTCCCTCCCCTTTTTTTCCGCCTTCTGCCAGCAGAAGCAGCAGCCGCAGCACCTGAGCCGCTACTGCCGCTCACTCAGGGCAACGCTATGGCTGAGCCTGGCCACCGTCTCTCGGCCAGAGGCAGGGGAACAACTGAGAGGCGCACACCCCGGCTGTTGCGGCTGCTGTTCTGGGCTGGGACCGCCTTCCAGGTGACCCAGGGAACGGGACCGGAGCTTCACGCTTGCAAAGAGGTACTGCCGCCCCCCTACCCGACCCCGCTTTGGTCACAAAAGTCTGGGTCCAGGCGGAGACCTTGGGGACCCAGGCGCAGAGAGTTTCAGACGCCACGGAGTTTAGATTTCTTTGGGGATGAGGCGTGAGGGGAGGGAAGAGGAGCCAGTCTGGCGTCATGAGGAGGCCAGCACATTGGAGGACTCACGGATAGATCAACCTTACAGCTTGGGATGCTGAGCTCAGCGAGAAAGGTCCCAGCCCCAAGAAGGGGAGCTACCTGGGTACCTGAACTCAGAATGAGGGAGGAAGACGAGTTGTTTTCCAACTGGGATAAATTCACCTTAAAAGTGGTTGACAACAAAAGATTATGCACAGAGAAGCAAAATAGGAAGAGGAAAGGAGAGTAGTGCGAGAGCAAAGGAGTTAGGAAGGCCAGAAAAAAGTACCGGAGCGAAGTGATTTTATCATGGCTACACAAAACGGAGTGTGAAGGTGGGAGATGTGCAAGAGGGATGATAGGATCCCAGCTCTCTAGTTCCTTATTTATTAAACATCGGTTAGTGAACACTGTTAAATGTGGCTCCTCCTTATAGCTTGGCCTCCCCGCAGTGTACTATGTTTAGTGTACCTGACAGCACACGACTCACCTTTCTGCAGATTTTGAGTTCTTCAATATCTTGTGTTCTGCCAACCTCTGGTCTCCTTCTCTGACTTCTGCTAACGTATGTCAAAGTCTTTTTCAAGGTATTTCCAAAATGTTGGAAGCAGAATTCAGACAATAGGTAGTCAATGTCTTATAACCAAAAATAGCTTTTGAAAAGTCATCTTGGAGGAATGCAAAAGAGCACTAGGAGCAACAAAACTAAGTCGTTTCTGTATTATTGAAATAAGGATATTTGGTTGTGCTCCGAGCAACTTTTTTAGAAACCATATGGCAGAGGCAACAATAAGATATTTACAAGAACTACGTTGGGGAAGGCAAAATCAAAGTTCTGTTATTTCTATGGAATGTGAAGGACTAAGGTTTTGAGACGTTCATATATATATATATATAACTTTAAAATATATATGTTTTAAAATAGAAATGAGGTTTCAATATACTGCCCCGGCCAGTCTCTAACTCCTGGGCTCAAGTGATCCTCCCACCTCAGCCTCCCAAAGTGCTGGGATTATAAGAATGAGTCACTGCACCCAGTCCAGAATATTTTTTATAAATTGTTAGTGTGAAGTGATTGCCAACAACAACTCCATCCCTTATGGAGATATATTCTTATAAAGATGTTCTGAGTCTACAGTATAGCAGGTCATAAAGACATCAGGTGTGGGGGGAAGGATTTTTGTGTGAATAAAGATACTTGATTTTGAAGATTCATGAATATGATATAAGTGACCCCAGTGAGTGAGACTTTTGATAACCTTTATTAGCCTCAATGACAACCTGCCTTGGGCTGTCTACATTTCCACCCAGCCACATAATGACCTGTTTTAGAGATCGCAGAGAACAGGATGATCTTATCAGTGACTCTGGCTCACCGGCCTTGATGGCCTGTGGTCTAACCAACCAAAATAATGAGACGAAGAAAGCCCACTTGCCTAAGAATCAAACAAGGGAGTCTCCTGAGTGGAAGGTAAGAATCATACAGTTTAACTACCAATTCTTGTTGAGATCTTTGTCAACAATGGAAAATATGAGACATTTCAGAAATTAAGCACTTCTATTATCTTGATTTGGAGGAAGAGAAGAATATTAATACTTGAGAACTTGAACTTGTGTACGAATTTTGCCTTTGGTCTTGTTTGAATAACCAATATTTGCCTAAGCAAAAGGTCTTGCCACAAAGAGTAAGCTTAGGGTAGTGGAAAGCTATGGAGCTCAACCTACCAGGGTTTTAGTCCTGTTACTTACCACATGGTTTTTGGATTTGTAGAATGGGTATCAAAATAACACCTACCTCAGAAAAGATTGCTTTGAGTATTGAAATAGAAAATACATTGGAAACACAAAATAGAGTTACCTACCCTCCTTCCCTGTTCAGCTTCTTTCCCATTATATCCACACTCCATGCCAGATTGGAAATGGCTTGGGAGGCATGCCCATTGACCGCAGGCGTCAGCAAGTCCTGTTTACATTCTCCTTGAGCAAACAGTGGCCATTGAACACCCTCAACTCCAAAACAATCAGGGAGAGAATAAACCCATTATTATAGTATTCATTTGGCAATATGAACTGATCAAACAAGTTTGGGGCTTCCAACCCCACATGGTGAAAACCAATTCAAGGTAGACCAGCATTTCTCTGTTCCTTTTTTTTATTTTTATTTTTTGAGACAGAGTCTCACTCTGTCAGCCAGGCCAGGCTGGAGTGCAGTGGCATGATCTCGGCTCACTGCAACTTCCACCTCCCAGACTCAAGCAATTCTCCTGCCTCAGCCTCCCAAGTAGCTGGGATTACAGGTGTGTGCCAATACACCCAACTAATTTTTGTGTTTTTAGTAGAGATGGGGTTCACCATGTTGGCCAGGCTGGTCTTGAACTCCTGACCTGAGGTGATCCGCCCACCTCGGCCTCCCAAAGTGCTAGGACTACAGGCGTGAGTCACTGCGCCCGGCCACTCTTCTCTGTTCTTGATCTTCATACGAATTTCTTGTGAGATGATGTTGGGTGTTGATGGCAGGGACTCTTATCAGGCCAAGGCTGATGCTAATGACAACAATATCGTTCCAGCCTTGTTCGTGAAAGCTGAGGATCTCTCTGGATGTAATCAGGAAACAGAGAGTTTTAGCTTGAGGCCTAAACTGAGGCGGCAGAGAACTGGAAGTTCTAGACTGCTGGACATGTGCTGGGGCTTGGCATTCCTCTCACAGTTTTATAATAATCAGGGTCACACATGGAACTAAACATCCTGTATGATACTTGTTTTCACAAATCATTTCTTTAGCCCAGGCTGAGTGCTGGCTGCAAGCTAAAGGAGCGTTTCCCATGGCGCAGTGAAGCAAATCGAATGAAAGAGGAACAGAAAGCTGCCTTTAACACGCTCTGCCTTGTCCTGAGGCTCCAGGGCTAACTGCCCTCAAAGGGGTTCCCCACTCTATATTGAAAAGCCCATGGGTTAGGAATCTAGCAGACATGGATTGGAATAAAATTTGTTGAATGAGTGAGGCCATTTAGTAAGGATGCTACTTTGAGAAGTTAATTAACTTCTGTCAGCATCGAATCCCTGATCCGTGAAATGGGGGATGATAATACCTATCTCACAGGGCTGTTGTAGGAATTAAATTAAATAAAATAACACATGTGAAGTGCCTAGTGCATACTTCCTTGTTATATCATAGGTGCTTAATAAATGTTGGTAGGAGGAACATTTAAGTACACAGATAATGACATATAAATGATGACATAAGATTAACGTGGTAAACAATGCAGGAGTGGCGATATAGAGGTTGATAGGAAAAGAGAGAAGAAAACTAATTCACGGCAGGGCACAGTGGCTCACACCTGTAATCCCAGCACCTTGGGAGGCCGAGGCTGGTGGATCACCTGAGGTTGGGAGTTCGAAACCAGCCTGGCCAACATTTAAACCCCGTCTCTACTAAAAATACAAAATTAGGCCGAGCATGGTGGCTCACACCTGTAATCCCAGCACTTTGGGAGGCCAAGGTGGGCGGATCACGAGGTCAGGAGATCGAGACCATTTTGGCTAACATAGTGAAACCCCATCTCTACTAGAAATACAAAAAATTAGCTAGGCGTGGTGGCAGGCACCTGTAGTCCCAGCTACTTGGGAGGCTGAGGCAGGAGAATGGCAAGAATCAGGGAGGCAGAGCTTGCAATGTGCGCGCCACTGCACTCCAGCCTGGGCAACAGAGCAAGACTCCGTCTCAAAAAAACAAAACAAAACAAAACCAAATTAGCTGGGCATGGTGATGCATGCCTGTAATCCCAGTTACTTGGGAGACTGAGGCAGGAGGATAGCTTGAGCCTGGGAGGCGGAGGTTGCAGTGAACTGAGATTGCGCCATTGCACTCCATTCTGGGCAACAAGAATGAAACTCCATCTCAAAAAAAAATAAAAGAGAGAAAGAAAACTAATTTAAACAGTTGGCACTTGACCTGCTTCTGTGATAATCAGTAGCATTTCAGTGGGCAGAGATGGAGGAAGGGTGTTTTCTAGATAGAGGAAGGAGCCTGACGCAAGGTCCACATGTGGAAAACGCAAATGATCCTGGGACTTGCAAGCAGATCAGCTGGCTGAAATGTGCAATAGTGTGAGCTACAAAGTTGATAAGGTTGAAAAATTCTAAACTAAGTGGAGAATCCCTGAAGGATTTCTGGCAGAGATAGCAGCCTAAGCAGAGTGGATTAGCATGATTATAAAGTAAGCATAGTTGAGGTGGGCCAACAGGTGAGAGCAGAGAGATAAGGCAAGGACACCAATGCCGAAGATATTACTGAAGTCAAAGGGGAGGTTAATAAAGGGACTGCACTGGGATGGAGACAGTGGAATACATGGAAAGGCATCCGTGTGAAAAACATGCTGATGGTAGAGGTCAGAGGATTTGGCAACTGACTGATGGTGTAGGGTGATGGTGATGGGTGGGTCAAGGATTTTTGTCAGGATTTTAGAGTGGGAGAATGGTAAGAGTTACTATCCAAAATGCAGAAAGAACAGCTTTAGGGAGCAGAGTGTTCCCTGTTTAGTTCTGATGTCCCTGGGATCAGCCCCCAGGGGGGAAAGTCCTGAGCCTTTGGCACGCTATTTCACTTCATGAGCACAGTGTCTAGGCTTTTCTATTTCCTCCTGTATTTGGTGGTTCTTCTTCTTCTTCTTCTTCTTCTTCTTCTTCTTCTTCTTTTTTTTTTTTTTTTTTTTTTGTTTTTTTTTTTTTTTTTTTTTTTTTTTTTGATGGAGTCTCACTCTGTTCCCCAGGCTGAAGTGCAATGCTGTGATCTCTGCTCACTGCAACCTCTGCCTCCCAGGTTCAAGCAATTCTGCTGCCTCAGCCTCCTGAGAAGCTGGGATTACAGGCGCCAGTCACCATGCCCAGCTGATTTTGTATTTTTATTAAAGACGGGGTTTCACCATGTTGGCCAGGCTGGTCTCAAACTCCTGACCTCAGGCAATCCGCCTGCCTTGGCCTCCAAAGGTGCTGGGATTATAGGAGTGAGCCACCATGCCTGGCCTAATTTTTTTTTTTTTTTTTTTGAGACAAGATCTGACTCTACTGTGAAGGCTAGAATGCAGTGGTGCCATCTCAGCTCACTGAAACGTCCCCGTCCCAGGCTCAAGCCATCCTCCCACCTTAGCTGGGATTACAGGTGTGCACCACCATGCCTGGCTAATTTTGTAGTTTTGGGGAGACAGGGTTTCTCCATTTGCCCAGGCTGGTCTCAAACTCGTGAGATCTAGTGATCTGCCTGCCTCGGCCTCCCAAATTGCTGGAATTACAAGTGTGAGCTACCAGACTCAGCCTGTTTTTTTTTTTTTTTTTCACATGTATGTCTCCCTAAACAATCTTATTTAGATCTGTTTATTTTGACCTTTATAAAATATATTGCATTGTATATAGAGTTATAACATTTGCTTTTCTACCTCAACACTAAGCTTCTAAACTCGTCTACATTATTGTATGTTACTATATTTTCTGCATTTTCAGTGTTATAAAATACTCCTTTGGTGAATATTCCACAATTTAAAAATTAGTTCTTCTGTTAATAGACATTTGGGTTTCCATTGTTTTGCTATTTCAAACAATGCTGCTATGGACATTGTTGAACCTGTCTTCTGGTGTGCAGGTACACCCTAGAAGTGGGGTGCTGGGTTGTGGGGTGTATACAGATTCATCTTCACAGGAGAATGCCAAATTGTTTTCTGAAGTGAGGGAATTAATCATAATTTATTCTTCAGTGACTCCAGAGATTGAGATTCTATTAAGGACCTTAGTCACCACTATGGTCTGATGTTTGTGTCCCCCCCAAAATTCATACATTGATACCTAATCCTCAGTGCAATGATATTAAGAGGTGGGGCCTTTGGGAGGTGATTATATCCTATGGGATTAGTGCACTTATAAAAGAGGCGTGAGGGGCTGGGCACTGTGACTCATACCTGTAATCCCAGCATTTTGGGAGGCTGAGGCAGGCTGATCACTTGAGGCCAGGAGTTCAAGACCAGCCTGGCCAACATGTCGAAACCCTGTCTCTACAAAAAATACAAAACCTAGCTGGTGTGGTGGTGCATGCCTGTAATCGAAACTACTTGGGAGGCTGAGACATGAGAATTGCTTGAACCCGGGAGGCAGAGGTTGCAGTAAGCCAAGATCATGCCACTGTACTCCAGCTTGCGTGACAGAGCAAGACTGTGTCTTAAAATAAAATAAAAATAAATACAAGAGGCCCGAGGTAACTTTTTTGCCCCCTCCACTATGTGAGGACACATAGACAGCACCATCTCTGAGGAATGGGCCCTCAGCAGACACCCAATCTGCTGCTGCCTCGATCTTGGACTTCCCAGCCTCCAGAGCTGTGAGCAATCAGTATCCATTGTTTATAAATTACCTAGTCTATGGTATTTTGTTATAGTAGACCAAACCGACTAGGCAGTCACTTTAGCCCCAGACATACTAAGTCAGGGCTTAACTGTGGGGCCACTCTCCCTTCACAAGTAACGCCATTTCTTCAGAGCTCTTGGGGGTCCTGTTTACCTCGACTTTTATATCTCTTCCGTTTTCAGTTTTGTAATCTGATGTGTCTCAGGTTGGATGAGTTTTCTTCTATTTTGGAAACTGGACAGATGAATTCTCACTCAGATCACTCATTAAATAGAGTCTGGGTGAAAGCAACTTCTAGGGCTAGGCTTCTGGAAATTAGTAGCATCTTAAGGTCTCAAGGTAGGTACCATCTTAGGGTAAAACAGAAATGTCACTCAATAGGAGATATCTACTGCTCTCTACTCTATCTGAGAGGAGCCTTAGCTATTGTAATGTCTTTCAGGGAAGTGCACTGTGGGCAAAAATAACTCTTCATATCCGGATTTGGTACAGTTTACAAAATGTTGAAGTTTTTGGTACTTTTTGTGTCCCTTTTCGCATTCTGTATTTCTTGAATTTTTTTCAAATTTTTTTTTGAGATGGAGTTTCATTCTTGTTGCCCAGGCTGGAGTGCAGTGGTGTGATCTTGGCTCACTGCAACCTCCGCCTCCCAGGTTCAAGGGATTCTCCTGCCTCAGCCTCCCAAGTAGCTGGGATTACAGGCGCCTGCCATCACTCCCAGCTAATTTTAGTAGAGATGGTGTTTCACCATGTTGGCTATGCTGGTCTCAAACTCTTGACCTCGGGTAATCCACCCACCTCAGCCTCCCAAAGTGAGTGAGCCACTGTGCCTAGCTTTTGAATTATTATAATAAGAAAGTATCATTGTTATAAAAGCAATAAGGTTATTTAAAAATAGTATTCAATAGGCCAAAAGGGAATATGGAAATAACAGCCTTGAACTCCTGGCCTCGAAGGATTCTCCTGCCTCAGTCAGACTTTAGAGTTTCCCTTTTCATTCAGGATGAATCCTGAAAAGAGGGGGTTAATCCTGCATTAGACACTGGAGGGACTAAACTCTGAGAAAAGAACATTACCAAGAACTATCTAGCCCTGTGAAATTTAGACAATTTCTGCAAATACGGATCTTTCATACTCCAATGGCCCAATAATGGAGGTCTTCTTTGTCTGTGTATTACTTTTTTTTTTTTTCTTTTTTGAGACAGAGTCGCCTCTGTTGCCTAGGCTGGAGTGCAGTGGCACGATCTCAGCTCACTGCAACCTCCGCTTCCTGGGTTTAAGCGATTCTCCTGCCTCAGCCTCCTGAGTAGCTGGGAATACAGGCATCTGCCACCATGCCCGGTTCATTTTGTATTTTAGTAGAGACGGGATTACACCATATTGGCTAGGCTGGTCTCAAACTCCTGACGTTGTGATCCGCCCGCCTTGGGCTCCCAAAGTGCTGGGATTACAGGCGTGAGCCACCGCAGCTGGCGTTTTTTTTTTTTTTTTTTTTTTGAGACAGAGTCTTGCTCTGTCACTCAGGCCAGAGTACAGCAGTGCAATCTCAGCTCACTGCAGCCTCTGCCTGTCAGATTCAAGCAATTCCCATGCCTCAGCCTCCTGAGTAGTTGGGATTACAGGCATGCACCACCACACCCTGCCATGTTGGCCAGGCTGGTGTTGAACTCGCAACCTCAAGTGATCACCCTGCCTTGGCCTCTCAAAGTGCTGGGATTACAGGCGTGAGCCACTATGCGCAGCTTCAGATAACCTTTCCATTAAAAAAAAAAAAAGGCAGAATGCAGTGGCTCATCCCTGTAATCCCAGCACTTTGGGAGGCCGAGGCCAGCAGATTGCTTGAGCCCAGGAGTTCAAGACCAGTCTGGGCCACATAGCAAGACCCCATCTTTACAAAACAGTTTTAAAAATTAGCTATGTGTGGAGGTCCATGCCTGTAGTCCCAGACACTAGGGAGACTGAGGTGGGAGGTTCACTTGAACCTGTGAGTTAAAGATTACAGTGAGCTGTGATCAAGCCACTACACTCCAGCATGGGCAACACAGTGGGACTCTCTCTCTAAAAAAAAAAAAAAAAGGACTGGGTGCAGTGGCTGACACCTGTAATCCCAGCACTTTGGGAGGCCAAGGTGGGTGGATCACTTGAGCTCAGGGGTTTGAGACCAGCCTGGGCAACATGGTGAAACCCTATCTCTACTAAAAATGCAAAAATTAGCTGGGCGTGGTGGTGTGTCCCTGTGGTCCCAGCTACTTGGGAGGCTAAGGTAGGAGGACCGTTTGAACCCAGAAGGCTGAGGTTGCAGTGGCACCAGAGTAAGACCCTGTCTCACAAAAAAGGTAGAGGGATCTGTATTAGTTAGCTTTTGCTATATAACAATCCACCCTGAGGCTTATTGTCTTAAACAGGACCCCTTGTTCAGCCCACAATCCTGTAGTTTGACTGGTCTAGGGCAGCATGGCTGATCTAAGCTGGGCTCCCTTGTGTGACTGTGGTCAGCTGGTAGATTGACTGCAAGCTAGATTACCTAAAATGCTTCACCCAGAGGTCTGACATTGACAGGCTGTTGAGTGAGGTGCCCAGGTTCTCTTCTAGATGGCCACTTATCCTCCAGCAGGCTAGTTTACACTCATTTATAGGATGGTCTCAGAATTCCAAGTGCAGTAGCAGAGCAAGCCCCAGTGTGCAAGCTCTTCTCAAGCCTCTGTCCATGTCATCATTGCTAATGTCCTATTGGCCAAAGCAAGTCACATGGTCAGGCCATGAACTAGACTTCACTTCTCTATGGGAGCCCCTGCAAAGTCATTATGTAGGGGCATACATATGGGGATGGGAAGAATTTGTTGCCATTTTTGAAGCATACCACTAGGAAAAGCAGAGTTGATACAAATAACCAACCACTCCAATGGACCTATAGTTATAAATTTGGTTAAGTACTAGGAAAGAAAAATCAAGAATATGAGAGATTATTACAAAGACACCTACTTTACAGTATGCCACAAGATCTTTTATATACTTTCAGCATCTTTCTATAATGATGACATATGAACATTTTAAATCACCATATCTGTTGGTATAGATCACTGCTTTAGGAATGCAGCAAGAAAACTACAGCGCAGTATTCAAATTGCATACTCAAGGAAAAGCATACAATGTGTTGATTTGAATGAGATGAACTTTAAATTTCTCTATTCCCTTTTGGCTTATTGAATGCTATTTTAAAATAATCTTATTGTTTTTGCAACAATTATACTCGCTTATTCTAATAATTCAAGAAATACAGAATGCCAAAAAGACCACGAAACTTACCCAGAATTTCATAATTGGTTAAACTCATTGTAAACATTTCATTATATCTTTCCAGCTTTCTCTCCATACTGATAGACTTTCTAGACTTCTATATGTATGGATATAGATATATAATTTTTTTTTAGATAGAGTTTTTCTCTTGTCGCCCAGGCTGGAGTGCAATGGCACAATCTTGGCCCACTGCAACCTCCACCTCCTGGGTTCAAGCGATTCTCCTGCCTCAGTCTTCCAAGTAGCCGGGACTACAGGCGTGGGCCACCATGCCCAGCTAATTTTTGTATTTTTAGTAGAGACAGGGTTTCACCATGTTGCCCAGGCTAGTCTCGAATTCCTGACCTCAGGTGATCTACCCCCTCAGCCTCCCAAAGTGCTGGGATTACAGGTGTGAGCCACCATGTCCAGTCATAAATATATAATTGTCTGTAAGTGTGATTATTCCATATATGCAGTTTCATAACCTGCTTTTTTCATGCAATAATATTGCAGGGGCCATTGCTACATGTTAATAAATATATATATATATATATATATATATATACACACATACACATACATGTTAATAAATATAAATATATATCATCATTTTTCTCTTTAAGAGATAGAGTCTCACTATGTTGCCCAGGCTGGAGAGCAGTGACTATTACAGGTGTCATCATGGTGCAATATAACCTTGAACTCTTGGGCTCAAGTTATCCTCCTGCCTTAGGCTCAAGTAGCTGGGACTGCAGGCTTGTGCCACCACACCTGGCTACTTTATTATTTTTAAGGCTGCATAGAGTTCTGTAGGCTGTATGTAATATAGTTTATATAACTAACCAACTCAGATAACCAACCAATTTCTATTAGTATAAACAACACTGAAGTGAACACTTTTGCACATATAGTTGTAAACATTTGCTCAACTGTCATTCAGTTAACTCCTTAAATTATGTTCTTAGAAATGAGGATTATTTGACCAAGGACATATATATTTCATATTGTTCCCTATTACTCAATTTATCTTTTGGAGAAATTGCATCAATTTTTACTTCTCATTAACCTTGCACACCCTCACCTTTTCTCACATCCTTGGCAATGCTATCAATCCTTTAAAACTTTCATAAATTAATAGGCAATACACACACATACTTCATTCTTGGTCCGTAACTGAGGAATCCCACCAGTTTTCAAAAGGACCCTACTGGAGCTCCCATGTGACCTCAGAGCATTTCTAGGGGTTATTACTTCAACTGAGGGAGATTTTCTGGCTCCTCACCCTCCCACTTTTGCTTCCTTGTGTGTGGTCTCTTTTTTTTTTTTTTTTTTTTTTTTTTTTTTTTTTTTTTTTTTTGAGAGAGACAGAATCTGGCTCTGTCGCCCAGGCTGGAGTGTGCAGTGGTGCGATCTCTGCTCACTGCAACCTCCACCTCCTGGGTTCAAGTGATTTTCCTGCCTCAGCCTCCCAAGTAGCTGGGATTACAGGTGCCCACCAACACACTTGGCTAATTTTTGTATTTTTAGTAGAGATGGCATAACACCATGTTGGCCAGGCTGGTCTCGAACTCCTGACCTCAAATGATCCACCAACCTCGGCCTCCCAAAGTGCTGGGAGTACAGGCGTGAGCCACCGTGCCCAGCTGGTAATTTCTGTGTATTTTTAGTAGAGATGGAATTTCTCTATGTGTTGGCCAGGCTGGTCTCAAACTCCTGACCTCAAGTGATCCACCCCCACCCCCTTGGCCTCTCAAAGCGCTGGGATTGCAAATGTGAACCACCATGCCTGGCCAAGCAGTCTGTTTTTTTGTTTTTTGTTTTTTTTTTTTTTGAGTCAGAGTCTTGTTCCATCGCCAGGCTGGAATGCAGTGGCACAATTTTGGCTCACTACAGCATCTGCCTCCCGGGTTCAAGCGATTCTCTTGCCTCAGCCTCCTGAGTAGCTGGGATTACAGGCATGCGCTACCACGCCCGGTTGTATTTTTAGTAGAGACGGGGTATCACCATGTTGGCCAGGATGGTCTCGATCTCTTGACCTCGTGATCTGCCCACCTTGGCCTCCCAAAGTACTGGGATTACAGGTATGAGCCACCGCGCCCGGCCAAGCAGTCTGTTTTTAACCCTGCACAATCTGGATACACAATTTAGCACTTCTTAGGGTGCTAAGAATTCATCTTCATATATAAAAACACACATACCAAGCAAAAAACACCACCACTACAGCAAGATGATACTAATGAGCAACGTAGTCTTCACTAAGGACTTTTTTTTTTCCAGGAGGAAAAGTTTTAATTTATTCACAGAAACAGAATAAAAATCCCCATACATCATTCTTAATCTTCCAAATCCCTTCTCAGCTGCTTCCTCTCCACCCAACCAGGAGTAAAGTGTTCCACCCTTCTCCCACACTACGCCAGCCTCCTCTCTTCCCTTTCACATTTCCCAACTTAGGTGGTCCCAGGGAGAAGCTCGTTTGGCTTGGGAAGCCGAGTCGATACTTACAAATAACCATTCCAATCGACTTGTAGTTATACATTTCGTTAAGTGCTCTGCAAGAAAAGTGAAAGATATGGCCGGGCGCGGTGGCTCAAGCCTGTAATCCCAGCACTTTGGGAGGCTGAGACGGGCGGATCACGAGGTCAGGAGATCTAGACCATCCTAACATGGTGAAACCCCGTCTCTACTAAAAAATACAAAAAAACGAGCCGGGCGAGGTGGCGGGCGCCTGTAGTCCCAGCTACTCAGGAGGCTGAGGCAGGAGAATGGCGTAAACCCGGGAGGCGGAGCTTGCAGTGAGCTGAGATCTGGCCACTGCACTCCAACCTGGGCGACAGAGCGAGACTCCGTCTCAAAAAAAAAAAAAAAAAAAAAAAAGAAAAGTGAAAGATATGATGAGAGATTATTTCAAGGAGACTTAGATGGGGAAAGTGAGAGCAGGCCTTTCTGAGGAGTGAGTTTAAGCATGGATCTGAAGGGTGTGGAGGAGTTTGGCAGGCAAATATGAGGAACAAACTCAGCCTGGTGCTCAGAGGATGGACAGAAAGCCAGTGTAGCTGAACCACATAAACTTACACTTGTAAAATAAAAAAGTTCAAGGCCAGGTACAGTGGCTCACCACTGTAATCCCAGGTATGATCCTTAAAAAAACAAAACAAGCAATACAGGAAAGTACAAGTAAAGAAAATAAAAATTTACCCCAATTTTCATCACTCAGAAATAATTCTGAAAAAGCCCTTTTTTTTGAGATGGAGTCTCGCTCTGTCGCCCATTCTGGAGTGCAGTGATGCTATCTCAGCTCGCTACAACCTTTGCCTCCTGGGTTCCAGCAATTCTCCTGCCTGGTCTCCCGAATAGCTGGGATTACAGGCACGTTCCACCATGCCCAGCTAAATTTTGTATTTTTAGTAGAGATGGAGTTTTTTGATGTTACCCAGGCTGGTCTCGAACTCCTGACCTCAAGTGATCAGCCTGTATTGGCCTCCCAAAATGCTGGGATTACAGGTGTCAGCCACCGTGCCTGGCCTGTAGCATGGATTTTTAATGACATCAATAGCCTTCTCCATCTGTGGTCAGCTGATAGGCTCGGACAGCTTTGGCTGTAAGAAAGGCCAAGAGTGCTCATTTTCACCAGGGAATCACTGAGACATGGAGGGCCAGGCTCAAGAGCTTGTCTGCTTTGTCAGGCTGCCAGCTTGTCCAGATCAGGGCAGATGGGCCGGGTGGAGAATTCTGCCAAATTTTTTGAAAATAAGTGAAACTCATCTTTTCCTCAGTCTGTATTGTCCCTCTGGTGAGTGATAAAAATTGGGCTGTTTGTCACATTTCTTTCTTAAGCTCTCCTTCTATGTCATACCAGATAAAGAACACAAGAGATAATTATAGTCAGTGCTTGACAACTGCTGAAAATACGAAAATATATTTTCATACTTCCTAGGCCCTCCACTACACAAATTCTTTTTTCTTTTCTTTTCTTTTCTTTTTTTTTTTGAGATGGAGTCTTGTTCTGTCACCAGGCTGGGGTGCCATGGTGCAATCTCGGCTCACTGCAACCTCCACCTCCCAGGTTCAAGAGATTCCCCTGCCTCAGCCTCCCAAGTAGAAGGGACTACAGGTGCATGCCACCATGCCTGACTAATTTTTTGTATTTTAGTAGAGACGGGGTTTCAGCATGTTAACCAGGATGGTCTTGATCTCCTTACCTTGTGGTCCACCCGCCTTGGCCCTCCAAAGTGCTGGGATTACAGGTGTGAGCCACCACACCTGGCCTTCAAATTCTTTCAAGACTGAGAAGCCTGATATGATGTTACCTTTTTATTTTATTTGTTTATTTTTTTGAGACAGGGTCCTACTCTTCACCTAGGCTGGAGTGCTGTGGCATGATCACTGTTCACGGCAGCCTCGAGCTCCTGGGCTCAAGTGATCCTCCCACATTAGCCTCCTGAGTAGCTGGAACTACAGGCACATGTCACCACACTCGGCTAATTTTTAAATTTTTTCAGAGACTAGGTCTCACCGTGTTGCCCAGGCTGGTCGTGAACTCCTGGGCTCAGGTCATATCCTCCCACCTTGGCCTTCCAAAGTGGTGGGATTGCAGGCATGAGTCACTGCACCTGGCCTGCTTTTTTTTTTTTTTCAAGTCTTTTCTTTGAGACAAGAGTCTCGTTCTGTCACCCAGGCTAAAGTGCAGTGGCGTGATCTCAGCTCACTGTAACCTCTGCTTCCTAGGTTCAAGGGATCCTCCAGCCTTAGCCTCCCGTGCAGCTGGGATTACAGGCACATGCCACCATGCCCAGCTAAGTTTTATATTTTTAGTAAAGATAGGGTTTCACCATGTTGGCCAGGCTGGTCTCGAACTCCTGACCTTAAGTTATCCACCTGTCTTGGCTTCTCAAAGTGCTGGGATTACAGGCGTCAGCCACTGCACCTGGTCTTATTAAAGGCACTTTTAAAAGATCCACAAAACTATGCAGCATGAAAAATAAAATAAATTGAGTTTCATAGGCCTAGAATGTGGTTTTCTAAGTGTGAACCTTACTGCTAATACAAAATGAAACGCAAACAAAAAAATTGGACTCTAATTTTGATAAACCTACATGCTAATTGGAGCAGCCCTTTCCTGACCTGATGCAAAACAATAAAGGAAAACTGAAATTGCCTAATTTTGTGCTTGGAATCAATTACTTTGACCTCCCATCCCAATCACATGAAAATAGAGTGGCTAGTTACCCACTCTGGGGAGTGTCACCTAGATGTAAAACTGTCACTTCATAACATTGTTGGTGTTGGGGTGAATCTTAGTGGTCCTCCAGTCCCAAAGCATCCTTGCCTACAATACCTGGATGGGCGCTTATCTTTTGGTAGGCCTGAACCTTTCTGGTAATGAGGAGCTCACTATTTCTAAAGGAAAACTGTGCCATTGGGGTAAAAAAGTATTAATTTTTAAACATTGGTAGTTGTTAAGCAGTTGTTGAATATTTTGAGCCAAAATTTGTCGCCTCCCTTTCTAGCTTTTATATGCTTCAGAATTTTCTCCTTTAGGTTTGAGACCAGAGCCCGAATGGATCTAAACAGGCTCTTTGCACTGCTCTGCAAATTCTCTCATTTTTTGTTGCCCAAGACCAAGGATATTATCTCCATAGAGTGCCGTTTCCCAGCTTATTAAATAAGAGAAATCATCAGTTTCCTAAAGGTTAGACTGAGAATCTGAGCCCTGAACATTTAACATCTACCTGTAGCTCATTCTGGGATGCATTTCAGAAAGCAATTTAAGATTAATCTCCAGCGGTCACTGTACTAAGAATAAGAAAGTGCAAAATTCTTTCCTAAGATGTTGTTGTGAGTTGTTAGAACGCATAGAAGGTTGTTAGACACTAGAAAGGAGTCTTGAAGAAATTGTGGACATTCTTTAACTGAAATGCCTTTAAAATCTTACAGATACCCATTATCTTCCATTGAGGAGAAAGGATTATGCGAACCCTGGAGGGGCTTTAGAATCCAAATGTCTGATGCAGGGAAAGGAAATGTCTTTGCCTTTAACACAAGAAGCTTCACATCTACGAGTTGAGCAACATAACCAGTCACTTGATGACCACATTATCTCTGACATTTATTTCCTCCTTCTAATACCCTTTCTGTTTTTCATTCCTGTTAGGAATATTGACAAATACTGTCCATTTTGGTACCTGCTTCCAGAGAACAAGTATCAGAGTATTTTACAGTTTGAAGATGTCAGTGACAGATTGCCTCTAGGGCTCATGGGTCATTGTCATGTTTTGTTTTACCAAATAGTTATTTTCCTCTTATAGTTTTAATTTTAATCCTCTGAAATTTAAAATAATCCCCTCATTAAGTATTTATTAAACATAATGGGCTGAAAGAGACATAGAAGAATTACATGATAGAAAACCAACTTTGGGCTGGGTGCAGTGGCTCACATCTGTAATCCCAGCACTTTGGGAGGCTGAGGTGGGTGGATCACCTGAGGTCAGGAGATCAAGACCAGCCTCGCCAACATGGTGAAACCCCATCTCTACTAAAAATACAAAAATTAGCTGGGCGTGGTGGCACACGCCTGTAATCCTAGCTACTTGGGAGGCTGAGGCAGGAGAGTTGCTTGAATCCAGGAAGTGGAGGTTGCAGTGACCCGAGATCATGCCACTGCACTCCAGCCTGGGTGACAGAGTGAGACTCCGACTCAAAAACACCAAAAAGACAAAAAAACAAAAAAAACCCAGCTTTGATGGAACATACAGCCTTTAAGGGAATGAGTGGTTGCAGGCAGTTACAGAGCGAGATCAAGTGTGTGATAGAATGAGGCCAGTTGGGAAGGAGCAGTGGATAGAGCGCAGCCTCTGGAGATGGGGTTCATACCCCAGTTGGAGCTTCCCTCACTGTGAGACTCAGGCAAACTGCTGAATCTCAGCATCTCATTTACCAAAGGAGCTAATCCTATTTAATTTGAAAGACCACTGTGAAAATTAGAAAGGAGAAATAAGACATGCACTAGTTGTATTAGTTACCTTGGGCTGCCTCAACAAAGTATCACAAACTGGGTGGTTTAAAGCAACAGAAATTAATTTTCTTGCAGTTCCACAAGCCAGGAGTCTAAAATCAAAGCCCTCTGAAGGCTCTAGGGAAGAACATTCCTTGTCTCTTCTAGCCTCTGGTGGTTGCCAGCAATCCTTGGCCTTCCTTGGCTTATAGCTTCATCACTCCAACCTCTGACTTCACTGTTTCATGGCCTTCCTCCTGGGTGTGTCTCTGGGTCTTCACACGACATAAGGCCTTGAAATTAGGGCCCATCCTAATCCATTATGATCTCATCTTAACTAACTGTATCTGCAGAGAAGATTACATTCTGAGCTCCAAGGTGGGCAAGAATTTTGGAGGGACACTATACAACCCAGTGCACTGGCACATAGTATAGACTCAATAAGTAGAAACTGTTATGGTTATCAGGTGCCAAAGCGCCAATGAGCAGAGAAAAATTATTTTCTCTGTTGGAGTGGTTAAGGAGAGCTTCACAGAAGAAGTAAGAGTCATGGAAGGTTTCAAAGAAGTAGTAAAATTTAGATAAGAACTAAAAATGTGTAGAGTCTATCAGGTGGGAAGAATAGCATATCAATATTTATTTTATTTTAAAATTATACATACATATTTTATTTTATTGAAAATAGAGACAAGGGCTCACTATGTTGCTCAGGCTGGTCTCCAACTCTTGAGCTCAAGTGATCCTCCCACCTCTGCCTCCCAAAGTGCTAGGATTACAAGTGCGAGCCACTGCACCCAACCAGCATATCAACATTTTAACAATAGAGTTATTAACCTTGTAAAATCAGCTACTCATGAGACAGAAATATCCTTTGGCCCAATAATGGGAATTAAAAACTATAATCTTTTTTGAAATGGTTTAACTATTGATACATATATTAGTTACCTATTGCTTCCTAACAAATTACCCTAAAACTTAGCATCTTAAAATAACAAACATTTATTAATATTAGCTCGACGTGGTGATGTAAATCTGTAGTCTCAGCTACTTGGGAGGCTGAGGCGGGAGGATCACTTGTGCCCAGGAGTTTGAGACCAGCCTGGGCCGCATAGCAAGACGCTCTCTCTAAAAATAAATACCAAACACTTATTATCTCACAATTTCTGTGGGACAGGAATTCAGAAGCAGTTTAGCTGGGTGATTCTAGCTCAAAGTCTCTTAAGAGGTTATAGTCAAGATGTCCTCCAGGGCTGCAGTCATCCAAAAGTTTGTTTGAAACTTGAAGATCCATTTCCAAGATGGTTCACTCACACGGCTATGGCAGGAGCCTTGGTTCCTCAAGCATGGCTTCCTCCACTGGGCTGCTTAAGTGTTTTCATGACATAGCAGCCAGCTCCCTCCAGAGCAGGTAATCAGAGAGAGAGCAAGGAAGATGCCACCATGCCTTTTATGACTCAATCTCGAAGGTCACACACCATCACTTTCACCACATTCTGTTCATTAAAAGCAAGTCACAAAATTCAGCGCACCTTCCAGGGGAGGAGGATGAACCTCTAATTCCTGTTGAAGGGAGAACCACACCACGGTGTATAATGAAAGCATCCATTCCTTTAGCTGTTGAACTAGTTTCCTACATTGGACGTTCTTAAATCTCCATGTTATTATTATTTGTTAGCAAAATAATCATTTTGAGCACTCACAGTGTGCCAGGTGCTGTACTTGAAGCTGGGAATTTGGGATGAATTGGTCCAGTGCTTGTCCTCAAGGGGTTTACAGGTTAGTGAGGGAAAGAGAATAGTCTGTAAATATAATGCACGTATATAAGAGATGAAAGTGAATATAAACAGAGGGCTTTGGGTTTGCAACTCTAAGAGGGAAACTGAAGAAATCAGAGAAAGCTTTAGGGGTAGGAGGCATCTGAGGGCCAAGGGCAGTACCCAAACCTTAGCCTAACCCCTGGTATAGAGTAGTTCCTGGGCAGGTCATTGAAGAGGGACATTTGCTCCTGGAGATGGGAATGTGTAGGACTTGTGCTGGGGAATGTCAGGTTGTCCAGGGTCACTTTAGTGGAAGGGGGAGAAAAGGAAGAGTTTGAGGCCAGTTTTGGAGGCCCTTGGGGAATGTGGTAAGGAGAAAGATTAGACTTGATTATGAACACACTGGAGAACGACTTGTGTTTTTTGAGTAGGGGAGTGATATACTTAGATGCTTGTTTTGGAGAACAGAAAAAATTGGAGCCAGAGAAACTAATGTGTATGTGTGTATGAAATCATTCATTTATTCAAAATTTGTTGCAGACCCACCAGGCTTTTTTTTTTTTGAGACTGAGTCTTGCTCTGTTGCCCAGGCTGGAGTGCAATGGCATGATCTCAGCTCACTGCGACCTCCGCCTCCTGGGCTCAAGTGATTCTCCTGCCTCAGCTTCCTGAGCAGCTGGGATTACAGGTACCCGCCACCATGTCCAGCTAATTTTTGTATTTTTAGTAGAGATGGGGTTTCACCATGTTGGCCAGTCTGGTCTCGAACTCCTGACCTCATGATCTGCCCACCTCAGCCTCCCAAAGTGCTGGGACTACAGCTGTGGGCTACCGCACCCAGCCTACCAAGCATTATTTTTAGAGAGCTTATAGGCTAGTGGGAGAGGTACATATTAATCAAATCATATAAGGATAAAATGACAACTTTGACAGTGCTACAAAGAAAGGTACATGGTGCAATGAGAGCACATATTAGGGGATTTGACTTAAGCCAGAAGTTCAGGGAACTCTTCTGAGACAATGATAACCGAGTGAGGCCTGAAGAATGTCCAGAAGTAATAAGCCATGCAAGAGTAGGGATCAGCACAGGCAAAGGCCCTGAGATGAGTTACAAAGGACCGAAGGAAGGCCAGTGTAATGGGAGGAGCAAAGACAGAAGGAGAACACAGTTAGAAATAAGGTGGGAGAGGAAAGCAAGGATCAAACCATGAATGGTCTTAATTAACTAATGAATTAATTGTGCCCCTATCTACAAGGATTTCAGTTTTTGGGAAATACCTCCATCAAAATAGTAAAATCTAAATATAAAATAAAAATTATGGCAGAAAAAAAATACGACTTAAGACCAGGTGTGGTGGTTCATGCCTGTAATCCCAGCACTTCCCGAGGCTGAGGTGGGAGGACCACTTGAGTCCAGGAGCTCAAGACCAGCCCGGGCAACATGGCAAAACCCTGTCTCTACAAAAAACATAAAAATTAGCCAGGCACGGTGGCCCGTGCCTGTGGTCCCAGTAACTTGGGAGGCTGAGGTGGGCAGATCATGAGGTCAGGAGGTGGGAGGCAGATCATGAGGTCAGGAGGTGGGAGGCTCCCTTGAGCCTGGGAGATTGAGGCTGTGGTGAGCCATGATGGCAGCACTGCACTCCAGCCTGAGTGACAGAGCAAGACCTTGTCTCAAAGAAAAAAAATACAACTTAGAATGACAAATGGAGAAAGAATCATTAAATGAATATATGAATGTGATATAAGCAAATGGACTGGAAACTTGACCCTGAGCTTCCTAGTGGCCAAAGTAGAAGCAAAAAAACAAAAAACAAAAAACAAAAAACTTAGAATATGTAGTGCTGAAAGCCCATGAAGAAAAACATGGGAAAATCATTTAGCAGGCAGGTGCAACAGAAAGATGTACTGATGGTCTGTCTGTGGCATGAAAATGGAAAAGACTAGCAACATTAGAGGAAGACGTTGCAGAGAGATTCACTGATTAGTTACTATGGTTATTAAGACTATAGTATCTCTGGATATTGTCTCCCAGTATCTACCGAGATTATTATGGGATCAATGATTATTATTTCTCCATCATATATATGTGAAGTAGAAGTGGAATCTATCTTATTTTTTAGGTCAGGGTAATTTTATTTTGTCTCAAATTGGACTAGCAGGGGATATGTTTACTGTCTACGAACCGTTATGGAAGTTGGCACTGCTCAGAGTGCGAGGAAATAAAGAGATAGCTTGTTTATCAGTGGGCATAAAAATAAAGAAATGGCAAGATTTGTCCTGTTTCCTCCTGTGCCTGCTAAAAAGCAGAAGGATCATCTGAGGCCTTCCTGAAAATTAGGGAGAATGGCAGCCTGTCTTAATTACTTCCACCAAATTTCACTCTTGGATCCAGGCCATTTCCACTTTGGCAAAGTGTGAGGTGCTAATGCAGACTCCTGTTCCCAGTGATGTTGTGGCAGGCTGGCCCAGGGGAACTGTCAGTGCCTGGTCATGGGTGGGAGGAAGTGGGGGGGGGGGGGGGGGGGGCGCTGTTAACACTTTTAGTACTGTAGAAAGGAGCAGTTCCTTTCATTCCTTGTAGCAGAAGTCACTTGAGAAAGTGAACTTAGGCAAATGGCTTGTGCTTGAGTGTTCTGCTGTAAATTCTGTTCTTTTCTCCAAATCCACTCCTTCCAGCCTCTCCTCTCTTTTTCACAGTGGTCAATATCACAGTTTCCCGGAGGAAACATTGAAAGCGACTCAATGGCAGTGCTCCCTCCTGTTGCCATAGCTTTGGGTGTTTTCAGATTTTACTCTGCAAAGCCTCATAGGTTCTCCAGGTGGAGCCCAGTGGTGAAGACCTGGTGTGGGCTTCTTGACCTCACAGGGCACTGGGCCTCTCCCCTCTGGCTGGCATCTGGCTGCTCTTCTGCCATCAAGACCCCCAAGAAGAAAAGTAGCTTCCTCTAAAACCAGGTTATTCGTGCGAAGCTTAGCCCTGGTCCTCTGTGTAGCATAAAAAAGAACATCTGTCCAGTGAACAGCCAGCTTTTATGGCAGTGCCCTATTGGCCTACTGATAAGAAACCGTGGTTGCTCAGGCGGTGGCTGCACCTGCTGCTCTTGCCGTTTCTTTCCTGCTTGTGTAGATAAAGCCCTGCGGAGCTGAGCTGGTTTCACCTTTGTCATTACAACTTTGAAGCCCTCTGGAGGCTTTAACAACATCTTGCCAGTCTTATCCTAGAGAGGACAGCCAGTTCTCCTTGCTAGGTGGGAAAGCCGAAGCTGAATTCAGGAATTCTCATCAGGGCTGTCCATAGGAGGTCTCATCATTTCTAGCAGAGGAAAGAAACTTGAAGAAAGAATGGATTTAAATAATTGCCTCCAGGCAGTCTTCTCTCTCTCCTCCCTCCCTTTAAAAAAAATCATGGGATCATGTAATTTTTCAGCATAAATAATGGCAATAATGTTTGGAGGACATGGTAAGATTTCTGGAAATCTGGCAATTTGCAGATGACTTAAAAGAAAAAAAAAATGACCAAGCTAATCTTTAACTCCATACCTACTCTTGCCTTTTCCGAGGCAGCTTCCTGGTTTAGTGCAGGGTTCCCAAACTGCAGTAGGTATCAGCATCCCCTGGAGGGCTTGCTAAAACCCAGATTGGTAGGCCTACCCCTGAAATTCTGATTCAATGGGTCAGTGAGAGGGGCCTAAGAATTCAAATTTCTGGCCGGGCGCGGTGGCTCAAGCCTGTAATCCCAGCACTTTGGGAGACCGAGACGGGCGGATCACGAGGTCAGGAGACCGAGACCATCCTGGCTAACATGGTGAAACCCCGTCTCTACTAAAAATACAAAAAAAAAAACTAGCCGGGCGAGGTGGCGGGCGCCTGTAGTCCCAGCTACTCGGGAGGCTGAGGCAGGAGAATGGCGTAAACCCGGGAGGCGGAGCTTGCAGTGAGCTGAGATCCGGCCACTGCACTCTAGCCTGGGCGACAGAGGGCACCTCCGTTCCAAAAAAAAAAAAAAAAAAAAAGAATTCAAATTTCTTTCTTTTTTTTTTTTTTCTTTTT